>NC_056738.1:499733323-499753323 GCF_019279795.1 Protopterus annectens
GATATCTACTAAATATACATTAAAGCAGTAAGGTCACAGAGAAGGCTTTCATAGTAAGAGAAGCCCCTCACTACGTGCTCCATCAGTCAATGACAATCCAACAGATGCAGCTAGTCATCAGACTCGTCCATGGTAAACTACAAAGCCATTGCATTACCTGCCAAATTCAGAACACATACTAATTCAGAAAGCAGTTCCTACTTTCAAGTATTCTGGTGTACAAATGTAAGATGCGTCTCAGAAGACAAATGTACCCAAAACAGTTTATCTAATGCCTGCTGATTCTTGTAAAAAAAAAACATGCAATACAAGAACTAGAAACTGCTAGATATAAAACTAGAATGATCATGTTACAATTCTACACAGGTTGCACAAGTGTGACTGACAGTTCCCCCTTAGTAGACCTGCAAAAAGCCATTACAGCTAATCAAAAATCAGTTGATCTCACATTACTGGCATATTTTTTCTGGGCTACACTGCAGTACAGCAGGGATAGGGAATTTGCCCTTTCCTCAGTGAACTCTGATCTACAAGTTGATGTATATAATTAGCAGGGTGTGCATGTGTATCAAGTGGGGTGCAGTTTTCCCCTCCCCTACAAAACATTGCTTTTTTCAGTTGGTCGGTGATCAGTCAGTGGTGTTCGATCACTTGTCATTCAATATTTTTAAAAATTTGACATACAGATATACAGCCACACAGATTATATATATGTAGACAGCAGGCTTCCTTCAATCCCAAAGAATCATGGGTTTTTGCACCTCTATTGGACTGATTTATGCATCTTCTGTGGCTGTGCAATCCAAACTGGGAGTGACACTTCTTCCCACACACTGTGCAGCAGTAGGCAGATGTTGGTCTGGTATCATGGGCATGGATCTTCTTGAGGACTTTCTCATCCTCTGCTCTCCTTAGCAAGGTGGTTTCATACATAGTGAAAGCTTCCTTCGCTTCCTGTTTCCAGACAATCTTTTCTGACGCAAAAGAATACCAGTTGTTTATACTGATGGACAGAGCACTTAAGTCATGTTTGTATATGTCCCTGTAGCACAATTTGGGTCGCATTTCAGTTTCTTTCCCGAGTCCAGCTCTCCAAAAAGGAGGTATTTTGGTATTCGTCCATCTGTCATGCGTGAGACATGACCCAACCAAATGCATATGTCTCTGTTTCAGAATGGTGCTCTTCCTCTCAAGCACTGTGCTGTTGGGCATCTTGTCCTGTCATGAGATACCAAGTATGTGCCTAAGTCTGCTGCTGCTCCATGTTTCACTGGCATACAGTAATGTGCTCAAAACACAGGCTGTGTAAACCTGCACCTTGTTGTGCACAGTGAGCTTATTATTAGCTCATATTCTCTGACAGTGGCTTTTCCAATGCACTTGTTCACCTCACTATCAAGTGACACGATGTCACAGACTGTACAGCCTAGGTACATGAACACATGAACAACCGCCAGCCCACAGTCATTCACCATGATTGATGGCTCACTTCCCACATTTTGGCCCATCACCTGGGTCTTCTTTGAACATGCATCTGAAAAGCGAGCCATGAGTGACTGAAGTTCTTGCTGAATGTGAACCACAATAGCTGAGTCATCAGCGAAAAGGAACTCCCTTAGACGCTTCCTAAGCACCCTGGGTCTTTGATCCAAGTGTCAACAGAAGAGGTCGCCGTTCATTCTAGTTTGATAATAGACAGCCTCTGTAGCAGTTCCAAAAGAAAATTTCAACGCAACTTAAATGAAGATACTAAACAACGTTGCTGCCAGTACACACCCCTGCTTTACTCCACTGAGAATCTCTAAAGGTTCAGATGTGGATCCATCATATATGATTAGTCCCCCTCATGCCTTAATGGAAGGCCTTGATAATGCTAATCAGTATATGAGAAAGTACAGTTTTGTACCTACCATAAATGTAGATGTCCGATAGGTATGCAACTGCAATCCTAACATATGGGTTTGTCCTGCCTCAGGCAGCCCTTCGATTGGCCGGATTCCAAAAGTCTGGGTCCGACGTCGGCTGATGTCGCCCTTTCCCTGACGTCAGAGCGCTTGGGGTATAAAAACGTCAGCCGACGCCATCTTCTTCAATGTTTCTTGCCCCAGATGCCAGGTGCCCTCTAAGGAAAGCTAAATTTTGGAAAATAGAGAAAAAATTCCAGACAAGTACAACAGCATAAAAACAAATACACCATAAAAGATTACCCCAGGTAGCTAAAATCAGGGGTAGAAACCCAAAAGTATACCACAGAGGGGTAGGTGGGAGGGAAAATCTGACTGCAGTTGCATACCTATCGGACATCTACATTTATGGTAGGTACAAAACTGTACTATGTCCTTCAAGGATGCAACTGCAGTCTTGACATATGGGTTGAATACCATAGCCAACCTGGGGGTGGTAGGCACTAAGACAAAGATGGTGTAGCTAAAATGCCCTGCAGTACCGCAGAGGCAAATCCTGCTCTGGACCTGGAGTATAAAGGCAGGTTGTAATGTTTGGAAAATGTATGCACGGAGCTCCATGTAGCAGCTTCTAAAATGTCCTTTGTTGCCACTCCTCTTAAAAAGGCTGTGGAGGTGGCTGTAGCTCTGGTGGAATGTGGCCTGGTGTCAGCTGGCACAGTTTTTCCATGAAAAGAGTAGCAGAATCGAATGCAATTTCCAATCCATTTAGAAATTGTCTGTTTGGAAATTGCTTTTCCCTGCAATCCAGCAGCGAAAGCTACAAAAAGCTGGTCAGATTTTCTGAAAGACTTTGTTCTGTCCAAGTAGTAGCGCAACTGTCTGTGTATGTCCAAGGTGTGCAGAAGTCTCTCTCCTTTATTTTGAGGATTGGGAAAGAAGGTAGGCAGGTGACTAGCTTGATTCAGGGACACCCTGGATACCACCTTTGGCATGAATGACGGATTGGTTCTCAAAGAAACTCTGTCCTGGTGAAAAATGAGAAATGGTTGTATTGCCATAAGGGCCTGTAGCTCAGAGACTCTTCTTGCTGAGGTTACTGCCAGAAGGAAGGCTGTCTTCCAAGACAGAAATTGCAACTCTGAAGATGCTGCTGGTTCAAAGGGAGGAAGAGTTAATATTTCCAGCATGAAGTTGAGGTCCCATGCAGGCACTGGTGGTTTCCTTGGAAGGTTGATGTTCTTTATACCTCTTAGAAACTGTCTTAGCAATGGGTGAGAAAATACAGGCGGATCAGTGTTATATTTGGCAGATATTGCTGAAGCATGTATTTTTATGGAAGAATATGAAAGGCCATTGTGGAGCATTTCAGCCAAGTATTCCAGGATCTGTGGAATGCTCATCACTGATGGGTCTTGACCCTTTTTGCTGTTCCAGATAAGAAATCTCTTCCATTTTGCGGAGTATGTTTTTCTAGTGGAAGGTCTGCGCGCCTCCAGGATGATATCTTTTACCCTTTTGGAAAGTGTATCCTGAGTAATAGTCATGGAATCTTCCAAGCTGTCAGCTTCAATGTTTTCAAGCTGGGGTGTAGTGTCCTGTAATTGTGCTGTGTCAGAAGAAGTGGCCATTGAGGAAGGAGCCACGGATTGGTGTGTGTCAAGCTCCGTAGCAGTGGATACCAGTGTTGTCTTGGCCAGTCTGGAGCTATCAGTATGACTTTCGGTTGCTCTGTCTTGATCTTTAGTAACACCTTGGTCATCAAAGGAAGAGGTGGGAAGGCATATAGTGTTAGGGAGTTCCAACTGAAGGAGAGAGCGTCCACCTTCCATGCTTGAGGATGGTATGTCCTTGTGCAAAACTTTTTCAGATGGTGATTGAAGTGGGAGGCAAAAAGATCTATATCCGGCCTTCCCCATGCTTGAGCTATTTGTAAGAAAATATCTGGATGCAACATCCATTCGTGTGGATCCATGATGTTTCTGCTTTGGCTGTCCGCCAGAACATTGTCCTTTCCCTGGTACAAACTGGGATTGTAGCTCTATTTTCAATTGTAGGGAAATATCCCCGAGATTCATTGCCAGTCTGCAAAGAGGGTAGGAATGGGTACCTCCTTGCTTGTTTATGTACCACATAACTGTGGTATTGTCTGTCTTTATTAGTAGATGGCCCTGATGCATGAACTTTTCGAAGGCCTTGATTGCATGTATCACTGCCAGCATTTCTTTTTGGTTGATATGCAGGTGCTTTTCTTTTTGTGTCCATTGTCCTTGAATGCATCTGCCCTCCATGTGCGCCCCCCATCCATGGTCTGAGGCGTCTGTTGTTATGGTTTGACTTGTACGAGGCTTGCTGAAAGGCAGACGTTTATCTGGCTTGCTTGAGCCCACCACATAAATTCCTTTTGAAGGCATGAAATGAGTTGGATCAATGTTTCCAGGCTGTGGCTGTGCTGAGACCATAGACTTTTTAGATACCATTGTAGTTTCCTCATATGTAGCCTTGCATGTGGAATCAGAAGAATGCAAGATGCCATGAAACCCAGGGCCTGCAGGATTTTCCTTGCAGTCATCTGGGTGTGAGTTGCCAATCTTCTGAAGTATTCTGGTAATTGTTTTTCTTTTGTCAGAAACGCCATCTGGGTGTTTGTGTCCAGTGTGGCACCCAGGAAAGGTATTTGTTGGGATGGTACGAGACTTGACTTCTGAATATTGATTGTGCATCCCAAGGTCTGCAGTAGGTGAATGACATAGTCCAAGTTTTTTAACAAGGCTTGTTGGCTGTCCGCTTGTACAAGGCAGTCGTCCAGGTAAGGGTATATTTGTATCCCCTGAAGTCTGCAATGTGCAATTACTGATGCCAGGCATTTCGTGAACACTCTGGGCGCAGTAGATAAGCCAAAGGGCAATGCTGAGAATTGATAATGCTCTGAGCCTGCAAGAAATCTGAGGTATCTTCTGCAACTTTGTCTGATTGGGACATGCAGGTATGCCTCCTTGAGGTCCAGAGTTACCAGCCAAGACCCCTTGCCCAGCATGGGAAGGAGTTGCTGTAAAGTCAGCATTTTGAATTTTGGCACAATAAGGTAAGTATTCATAGGTTCATAGGTTTATACTAGGCTATCTGCCCTAAGGCATTTATAAGCCTAGCCCAAATTTTTGTGGCTTACGCCACCCCTTATATGAAAAAATACTGTGCCCATTAGTTTGTTGTGCCTCTGTCCAGCAGTGACACAGAGATGATTCCCGGGGTAAACCTACGATCTCCCATCCACAGGTCTAGATTTCTCTTGAACAGAGTCAGCGAGGTGCTCTGCCTCACATGGACCGGGATTTTATTCCACAGCATAGGGAGTCTCTGAGTGATAAATCTATCCCTCCAGCACGCCCTATTTATATCCGTGCTAAGGTTTAAGTTGCTTGCTCTAGTGGTTTTGGTGGATTTGGATTTTTGAGGTGGAGCATGTCCATTAATTCGGGTTGGACATGGCCTTGTATGTCAGGCACATGTCACCTCTGAGCAGACGGTATGCGACTGAATAGAGCTGGAGTTTCTTCAATCTGGCAGCATATGACAGATTTTGGAGTCCCTTTATCCTTTTGGTGAGGAACTTTTGGGGTCTCTCCAATTGCTGCAGATGTCTGGTGAGATACATCCCGAATGGGGCATTGTACTCGATCATTGGTCTGATAAGTGAAGAGTACAGGGGAACAATGACCTCACTAGATCTGGATGTGAATCCCTTCATGATCAGGTGGGCAATGTAGAAGGTCTTTCTAACCACTTTAGCAATGTGAGTGCCAGTCTGCAAAGAGGGTAGGAATGGGTACCTCCTTGCTTGTTTATGTACCACATAACTGTGGTATTGTCTGTCTTTATTAGTAGATGGCCCTGATGCATGAACTTTTCGAAGGCCTTGATTGCATGTATCACTGCCAGCATTTCTTTTTGAAAAAATACTGTGCGGAAAAGTCCAGAATGGGTCTCCATTGGTTTTCTTTTCTTGGAACAAGGAACAGTCTTGAATAAAATCCTTGTCCTTGTTCTGCAGAAGGAACCTTTTCTATTGCTCTTATTTGAAGTAGGTTTGTTATTTGTTTGAGTGCCTCTACCCTTTGATTTGGTGGCAGGTTTGGCCTGCCATGTCTTGTTGGCAGTGTATGAAAATAGAATCTGTATCCTTTGTCTATTATCTCCAGTATCCATTTGTCCTTTGTAATATTGTGCCAATTTTGTGAGAATAAAGATAATTTTCCGCCCAAAGGTGCTTCTAATTGAGCCCTGGATGGCGGAGTCAAAGTCAAGTCATTGAGATTGTCCTGGCAGAGCAGTGGAAGGTCCTGCCCCACCTCTCTGGTTCGGAGGCTGCCATTGACGTCCTCTGTAGGAGCCTCGAGTTTACCCTCTACCTCTGCCACATCTGTTTTTGCCTCTTTGAAATTTGTCTGTGTCAGGAAAGGACCAATGCTTAGAAGGCCAATTCCTGCTGAATCTTGGAGGCTGTACCTGGAGGAAATCTTTGACTGTTTGCACTGATTTTGCCTTTTCCTCTATTTTCTTTAAAACCTCTTGTGCAGTAGTACCAAATAGCTTATGTTTCTCTAGTGGTGCGTCCAAAAGCTTAATTTTCACATGGTCTGGCTATGTTTGTTCCTTTAACCAAGCATGTCTGCGTATGACCGCACCTGTCACTGCTGCTCTACATGAAGCTTCCAATGCATCATATCCACACTGAAGGAAATGGCTGCTAACCTACTTAGTATTATGAACCAATTCCTGTAACCCCTTTCTATCTAATGGTTCAGGGGAAGCCAGTTTCTTTTGCAAGTCATCCAACATGTATTCCTGATACTGAATCATATGAAATTGACAATTTAATGCTCGCATAGAAATGGTGGAAGATGTATATACTTTCTTGCCCCACCTTTCTAAAGCCCTAAAATCTCTTTCCGAAGGGAGTGGGTTCTTAGCAGTAGTGGAGGAAACCCCTTTAGGCCCCTGAGAAATAGTTTCAGGGTCAGCAGTATGGCCCTTGTACAGAAATTGATGTGTGTCTGGGACCCTGTAGTACCTGTCTGGCTTGACAGGAGCAGGGGTGAGGGAGTCAGGGGAAACACTAGATTCTAAGTACACATCATCTAAAACATTTAAAACTGGAGGAATAGCTAAGGGTCTATGCTGAGGTAGCTTTAAAAATTCCTTTAACCTTTTCCTAGAATCTGAGTATTCTTGGCTTTGCCATTTGAAGTGTTCCCTCATGGAATGAAGCGTTTCCCCAAAGGAAAACTCCTCAGGAGGAGAAGCAGAGGGAATAAGATTCCTCCGCATCAGAATCCTCGTAGGCCGGGAAGGCCTCCTCCTGGTAGTCTGAATGTGCAGAATCACCTGAGGCCTCATCGGAGGACTGGGAGTCTACCTGCTCAACCCTAGGCCTCTTGTCAGAAGGCGGCTGAGAGCCTCTATCTGGATGAGGCTGTGAACCCCTAATTAAAGAAATAAGGTCCTCAGCTAAACTTAAAATTTGAGAACCAGAAGTGGATCCCTGAGAAACAGATCTTGCAGGGAGAGACTTAGCCTGTTTGGCAGCCTTAGCATGTGTGTAGGCCTTAATGGACATAGACACTGGAGGCCTGGCAGCCCCACGTGCTGGAGTAGTCTTATCCACTGAAGTGGTGTCAGAAATATCCTGGGCTACGGTCTCAGAGGGGAGAACAGGAACCGGCACAGAGCTGGCCTCCGGTACCGAAGTAACCGGTGGAGCGGTGTCGTCGGTCTGTAGCGGTTGCGAAACCGGCTCAGAAGAGACCGAGACACTCGCGGTAGGCCTAAGCGTGGTGTCGGCCGAGACCGCGGTTGTCGGTCCTTATCCTTCCGTTTTTTAGGTAAATGTGCTGTCGGAAGCTCCGATGGCATGATATAACAGAAATCTTCCCCAAAATAATCCTGTGCAAACTCTGACCGACGCCTAAGAGTGCGTTTATTGAGAGAGGCACAAGCTGCACAGGCCGAGACGTTGTGTTCTGGGCCTAAGCAGGGTAAGCAGTAAGAGTGGAAATCCTTATGAGGTATTTGTTTCCCACAAGTTAAACAATTATTAACTTTTTCACTTATCTGACATCAGCTGAGGCAAGAAAAGGTCCCCAATGGGGTACTTAGCTTTTTTGAAGACTTCAGTAGCTGAAAACACAGGAGCTGGTCGACCGGCACTTGCAAACTGCTTCTTCTTCGGGCGCCACGCAGCAAGAAAGACTGAAGAAGATGGCGTCGGCTGACGTTTTTATACCCGAGGCGCTCTGACGTCGGGGAAAGGGTGACATCAGCCGACGCCGGACCCAGAATTTGGAATCCGGCCGACCGAAGGGCTGCCTGAGGCAGGACAACCCATATGTCAGGACTGCAGTTGCATCCTTGAAGGACATCAGCAAATCTTTGCAAGAATTGCAAACAGACTTGGCTACTGATGAAGTCGAATGCCTTGGTCAGACCAATGAAGGCAATATACAAATAGTAAATTCTGTATCCACACATGAACTGGTTCAGGAATATCCATATTTATGGGGACATAATAAAATTAAGTACTTAGGAATTTGGATTAAAATGATTCTAGTGTAGCCACTAAGGATATGTGGGAAGAGACTAAACAAAAGATAATACAAAAACTGAGAAAATGGAAGCTTTATTATACTGGACATGGATAATGAAACACAAGCAGGCGGCGGCAGCTGTTAGCATTGTTGCCTCACACCGACAGGTTCTCCTGTTCGAATCTCAGCTGGGTGTGCCTTTTGTGCAGTTTCCCTGCAGTAGTATGGGTTTCCTCCCACATTCCAAAGTCATGCGGTAAGTGGATTTGACGCACTAAAATAGGCCGTAGGTGCAAGTGTGTATACGAGTGAGTGGTACAGATGAACTACCACAGCAGGGATTGCCACCTTGGCTAAAGATGATCGACTGTTGAAGTGACACTCTGACCCCATATGCAAAATGGAAAAAAGGGGTTGAAGGTGGATGGAATAAGATGCTAGCAGTTAAAATGTTTTTAGTCCCTTTAGTCTTATAAACAGGTCAGGCTTATTTTTATCAACCAGAGCAGAAGTTGTGGATAGCAATTAAGAGCTGAAGGACTTTATCTGGGAGGGTTAGAAGGCAAAAGTAAAGTGGGATAAGCTGATTCTTCTGGTAGAACAGGGCAGATTGGGTTTACCCAATTTGAAAGGGTATGTCAGAGCTACACAGTTAAGACTCCTATACATAGCAGAAGCAGAAAGCTATACTTCAAAGTGGATAGGAATGAGGATGAAACAAGGGGGAATCTCAACAAAAGGAGAGACTGGGATTTTGGATGCAGGCCTTTAAGGAGAATAGCAATAATACATATTATATACACAGAGTAGCAGAATGTATTCTAAGAACTAAGCCAACACAGGATGGGAGAAAGGAGATTCTACTGATGGGATGACTGCAATTAGAGATATAGACAATAGGAAAGACAGGGCTGGAATTTATTGGAGAAAACTGGCAAAAGAACCAAGGTATTGGGAGCAAATAAAGTACAGTTGTGTACACTTACCATAAATGTAGATGTTCGAGTGTATTCACTGTTGCAGTCATTTGGGTAATCTGCTGGCAGGTTGCCCTCACAGTCTGCCTGAATTCCAAAGTCTTGGGTTCTGCGTCGGTTGCTGTCTTCTCTTCCATGACGTCAGGGGTATAAAACACACAGCCGACACCATTTTCTTTAGTTTTTCTTGCCCCCGATGTCAGGTATGTATATATACATGCATCAATATACACTTTATCTTCATTTGTATTTAAAAAGTTTTTTTTCTAAAAAAAGTATCATGTCCTTTAAAGTCAAAGAATCAGCGGAATTGTCACCATAACCATGGTTAACGAAATGAATGTTATCAACAGGATTAAAGTCAAAATTATTATTGAACACATGTTGAAAACATTTTTTAGGTTCAAAAAGCACTTCATTGTTATGTACAGCACCCTGGGTGCCTGAAACGCTAGAAACAACCATGACATCTCTCTGGCGATTTTGACGAATATTAAAGACAGTACCTGTAGCGTTATTGTCACAAATAGGTAGTTCACCTTGATGGTTACTGTCTTGAAGTCTTATTCCACTCGCATTAGGAACCATTTGAACCTGACCATCCACAGATGTAATGCTGTTGGAAGGCACATACCCTCTCTCTGCCTGTATCCCACCATGACTCGCAGGTACTGAGCGTGGAGACGACGTGAAAGGCGTGGCACAGGTCTCAGGCACACATGAGGGCTCTGTGGGCTGGGAAACAGCGCCACCAGCCGACTCCTTTTGGCTTAAAAGTTCAATAAGCCTGGAAAGATCACTTTTAAGTGCTGCAACCTCCTCACGAACTTTGCAGACTTCTCTTTGTGTTTTAGCCATGTTTGGAGCTGGACAATCGTTCTTTACATTGTTGTATTGAACATGGTTTTGTCCCACAAGGTTTAAGATTTTTTAAATACCCTTTTGGTGTCACATATTCGAAAGATGTTTTAAAAGATTTACATTCTTAATTTGATGAGTGTGGTTTGGGACTTGTGAAATACAATGATGTTACTATGCTGCCTTTGTGTAAGGAGATAAATATTTTGAATGAAAATATTTTAAAAGATTTATTATTTTCTGAATTTGAATCTTTGTATAGGAAAATCCTGGATAAAATTGACAGGAGGGTTAACATTTTTTTAAGGAAACAAAAGAAATTCCTGAGGGACCAACAGCAGTACAGTGTTGTTAAAGTTTATCCTGGTCCTATTTTTAATAATAGACATGGTAATAGAAACAATATAAATATAAATGCAAATACAGGATTTGGTGATGACATTAACCCTCTTGTGGCTGACATTCATGATCAAGGGGCGCCACCAGAGGTACGAGTTACAATACCCTGATGAGTTAGATTCCTTTTCTGAACTGCAAGACCCTTTTTTATTCCCCAGGAGGTCAGAACGATTGGCCAGCAAGACCAGGCATCCTCCAGACCCAGGTCATTCGAGCAATGGCTATGGGATGAATTACGGATGGAAAAGGGTGGTCAAGAAGGGCAAATAGTGATTCAGCAAGGGACCGATGGCACTGTATCTGAATACAATGGTTTTAAAATTTATAACTATTCCACTCAAGTTATAGGGAAACTACATTTCAACTTGTTTTCTAGAGGTTTCAAATATGTCAAAAGTAACCCTGGTGATCTAGCTAATCTCTTGGTTGATTTTAAATTATTTTTAAGAAAGTTAAATTTAAATATGATTTTTAACAAAACAGATAAAGAGAACAACAATGTTTCAGAGGGTTTAGTTCGAAGTACTACTTACAATCCACCTCTTCATCCTGTTTTATTGCTATATGAAAAAATAGTTATGGATGAAATATATGAAGCCTTTCACAGGCACAATTTAAACTGTGGTTTAACCAATTTAAGTTATGATGAAATCCAACTACTTCATCACTTACAAGGGCAAAAAGAACTGCGTATCATGCAACCTGACAAGGGAGGGGGTGTTGTGTTGTTTGATACTGAGGAATATTATAATTCGATTACCAATATCTTGTTGGATTCCACTACTTACTCTCCCATTTCGATTAATGAAATCAACATAGCCTATGGGAGAATTTATTTTAGAAGAATACCTATTAGAAAATAGGATTGATTGTAAGACCCACAGATTTTTGAGACAAAACAATTCTATAATTCCCACCTTTTTTGGGCTACCTAAGGTTCACAAATCCATTTTAGCTCCAACTTTTCGACCCATTGTTTCTGCTAGAAATTCTAAAACACATCCACTAGCGGTTTTTGTTGATTATCACATTAAAGAAATTTTGATGAAAATGGTACATCTTTTAAGGAATTCATGGGATTTTCTCAGCAAATTAACCCCAGATCTGTGGAGTGAGGACGTTAGTTTCCTCACTATTGATGTGAAGAATTTATTTACCTGTATTCCCCGTGATCTGGGTTTTGAATACTTTAGTGACAGTATTTACAAACACTCTTCCCTAGAGAAGGACCAGATTCCATTAATTTTGGAACTTTTAGAAATTGTTTTAGATCATAATTATATCAGTTTCCAAGGTGAATATTTCCAACAGACTAGTGGTGTTGCAATGGGGGCAGCTTGTGCCCCCATGTACGCCAACTTGGTCATGTTGGAGTGGGAGAGTAGATATGTATTTGGCAGTCCCTTTCAAGGAAACATTAAAATTTATCTGAGATTCCTTGACGATATTCTTCTTTTATGGAAAGGAACCACAGAAATGCTCACCTTGTTTATGGAATACTTGAATAATAGTACCAGTTTTCTTGCCTTTACACACACTTGGCATCCTGACACTATTAACTACTTGGACATTACTATTGTTAAAACAAGAATTTTAAATCCAAGATTTACCGTAAGGATACTTTGTGCAATAGCTATTTGCACTTTGACAGTCATCATCCTATATTCCAAAAGAAAAGCCTTGTGAAGGGACAGGCAGTTAGGATAGCCAGGATGACTTCAGATTTCAATGATTTGAAGAATGAATTTCTTTTTCTGGGTAGTAAGTTTATTGAAAGGAATTATCCTTTAGATATGGTTTGTGACATATTGGCCAAGGTCTATGGTGAATGGGGCAAAAGATATAAGCCATTGTTAGGTCAACCCTTTGTCGCTTTAGGGTCTCAGTGTAGAGATGGGAAAGATTTTAGGGGGTCCTGTGTTACAGAGTTCACTACATTTTCAAATACTTTTACTAATATTATTAGTTCCAATTGGTGCATGTTAAAAAGTAACAAAGATCTATTTGAGGCAGTAGGACCCAAACCTATATTTACCTTTAGGACAGGAAGGAATTTTAAAAAAGTTTTTGAATACATTGACAGCAATGCAAGATATTTTAATAAGAATACTTTTCCTTGTGGCAGTTGCAGCCAATGTTCATACATCATCAGTGATGCACATATCAGATTAAAGAATGGGCTTAATAGTTTTGTGAGATTCTGCAGGGGCAACTGCAGAACCAGGATGTTGGTTTATTTGGCGATATGTGGTGGGTGCCTTGCATTCTATGTTGGAAAAACTGAGAGGGCACTCAGAGACAGAATATATGAACACACATATGATATTAGGACAGCCAAAGAAAGCAATGCACTTTTTAAACATTCTGAGATATATGCTTCTTTTTCTGGTTATAAATTTGGTATTATTGAAGTTGTGAGAGACAATGTTAGAGGGGGAGATTGTAAAAACATTTTATTAAATAAAGAACTTAAATGGCAACTTAGGCTGAGGGCACATATTGCTCCTGGTCTAAATGAATACTTTAGTATTAAAACCAGTTCTACTAGCAAAAGCAGTTAGGGTTTAACATGAATTACATTGTAGAATTAATTGTTTTTTTACTCATGTTAATTTTTTTGGTCAAAAGTATTTAGTATTAGTATATTTTATATTTTATATATGTATATTCTTTATGTGTGTGTTTCTTTAAAAGTTTAATTGATTGTTTCGTGAGGCATTATAAAAGTTGTTTGTAGCACCTGTGTGTTTTTTGTATCTGATGAAGTCTTGTCCAGACGAAAGCGCTTGTACACTTTATATAAAGGTCGTTCTGCCTTCATTCGTGGTTGGATCTTTTTTTATTCATTTATTGTGTTTTGTGCCTTTTTTTTAGTAAACTATTTAGATTACACAGGTTCCCAGATACTTATGTAAACAACATTTTACTTAAAGGTAAATCAAAGACATGCCTTGCTCCACATCACCCATGCAGGAAATTCCAGCCTGTACACACCCCATGTTTTTAATCAATTCTGTAGATACTAGCCCTCAAAATTCTTTGTTCAAGAATCGGGGACAAAGCCAAAAATAACGACATTCAAATATTACTTAATTCACAAAACAGACTGGTAGGAACATATATTTTCTGAACAAGAAGAAATATGACTGGCATTATATATTGACTGTAATCCTGAGTGAATTAGCAGAAGATCAAACATTTTGCAAGGGACAAGAGCTCAAATATGAACAAGATTATGGCCAGTTGAAATCTACAGTTAAAGGATCAGCAATTTTTCCAGCTGCAACTTATGACGCAACTGACTATCAGAAACGGTCTGGTAACCCTGTAGAGCTCATCTCTAAAATTATGTAGAGTTGGTATGTATACTCCCCTGTACATATGGATATTACTATGGCTGATTTGCATGCAACAGTCTACTGAGCTTACAACAGTTCCATACATTCACTTTTGGGGGATGGTACAGAATCACTGAACAGCTCTGACATGTATCCTATGTAATTTATTGCAAAGGTTCCTGTGTGTACCTTATCTGTGAATTCTGCCTGCAACTGTTGTTTACCTTAGTCACAGATTCTCACATTTACCCTTCAAACTATTAGTTTCATTAGTATGGCAATTTTAAAGGGATATGACATTTAATTGTCTTGCTCAACAATTGTGTAATGTTACAGTTCTACCACAGTAGTTTGTTATTCACTCCTTTATGTATTCAGTTTGTAAAGGAATACACTTTTCAGTCTTTAAGATACCATAAATATATACATATTGTTTCATGTTTTTAAATACTTGAGTTCATCTTGAGCTACAAATAATTGCTGACAGGCAAGTACATACTTTTTGAAATCCTAGAATTAATATGAATTCTCAATACTACAATGCACATCCCATTTTTTTTAAACAAGATTAATATATGATCTGTTTCCATTTCTGATAAAACAGCTCATTTATTGTGCAGTTGCTGGCCTTAAACGTGAGGGATAACAGCAAAGTAATCACTGACCCTTATGGGAAATTTGACAAGGAGTTTCAAATTCTCAAAAATGAAGTCAATAAATGTTTGGTTGCAAATTATTAATGTGACACAGTTCCCAGTTTACGTCAGGATCATTTACTACATTGTAACTTTCAGACATTAAGTTTCCTCATACAAATTAAAGAGCTTCTTTACTGAGATATGGTCATCTACAGTGTCAAAAGGAAATAATTCATCAACAAAAGTATCAAGAGTAACAAGATGCCAAATGTAAGTATGACTAAGGAATTACTAACAAAATGACACATTTCCACTAATTTGATGTCTGATAATTAAAATAAGCTGTTGTCGTTATCAAAATCAGTGCTGTGTAATGATGCAAACTGTAATGATTTAAGAAGCTGCTAAACCGGTCACTTTATTTTAACTCCTTGTGTAAACTAATCCTACCATCACCCTCTGTGTTGAGTTTATTCTTCTATGTTAATTGATCAGGATCAGATATGTAGAAAAGGCCAAAAAAGACTACAAGGGAATAGTCATTTTCCTGTTCAAGGTAAGTATGTCTTTAGAAGACAGACCAGAACTCATCAACACAGAAAACAAGGATAAGTCACACACCTACTCCCAGAAGATTAAACACTGACAAATACCATCCCTTTAGTCGGCTATTAAAATTGCTACATTTTCCCATAACCTTATTTTTTTGTAAAGGCGTGCCCAATTCTTGAACCTTGTTGTGATTTGTTCAACTCACACCACAGCCAAGTAAATGACAGTGGTTACCTGTTCTTCAGCTTTGTGAAAGCAGAATTCCTGAACTCTGAGCCTCACAATACCGGTGTTTGTATTTTTTCCCTTATAGTATCCACTGTAGAGCAACTTGAAATATGTAGATCTGTAACTCAGATTCAACATTATTCTTTTTTTTAAGTATTTCCCTGGGTTAAAAAGGATACATATACATATATATATATATATATATATATATATAGAGAGAGAGAGAGATGCATATATACGAGGAAAGTGTGTTGAGCAGATGGAAAAAGTACTTTGAGGGGTTGATGAATGAAGAGAATGAGAGGGAAAGAAGGTTGGATGATGTGCGGATAGTGACTCATGAAGTGCAGTGGATTAGCAAGGAGGAAGTAAGGATAGCTATGAAGAGGATGAAGAACGGAAAGGCTGTTGGTCCAGATGACATACCTGTGGAAGCATGGAGGTGTTTAGGTGAAATGGCAGTGGAGTTTTTAACTAGATTGTTTAATGAAATCTTGGAAAGTGAGAGGATGCCTGAGGAATGGAGAAAAAGTGTTTTGGTACCGATTTTTAAGAATAAGGGTGATGTGCAGAGCTGTAGTAACTACAGAGGGATTAAACTGATCAGTCACAGCATGAAGTTATGGGAAAGAGTAGTGGAAGCTAGGTTAAGGAGGGAGGTGATGATTGGTGATCAGCAGTATGGTTTCATGCCGGGAAAGAGCACTACAGATGCAATGTTTGCTCTGAGAGTGTTGATGGAGAAGTACAGAGAAGGTCAGAATGAGTTGCATTGTGTCTTTATGAATTTAGAGAAAGCATATGACAGGGTGCCTAGGGAGGAGTTGTGGTATTGTATGAGGAAGTCGGGAGTGTCAGAAGTATGTAAGAGTGGTACAAGATATGTACGAGGGTAGTGCGACAGTGGTGAGGTCTGCGGTGGGAGTGACGGATGCGTTTAAGGTGGAGGTGGGATTACATCAAGGATCAGCTCTGAGCCCTTTCTCATTTGCAATGGTGATGGACAGGTTGACAGACGAGATCAGACAGGAGTCCTCGTGGTCTATGATGTTTGCAGATGACATTGTGATCTGTAGTGAGAGTATTGAACAGGTGGAGGATACCCTGGAGATGTGGAGATATGCTGTAGAGAGAAGAGGAATGAAGGTCAGCAGGACTAAGACAGAATATATGTGTGTGAATGAGAGGAAGGATAGAGGAATGGTGAGGATGCAGGGAGTAGAGGTGGCGAAGGTGAATGAGTTTAACTACTTGGGATCAACAGTTCAGAGTAATGGTGAGTGTGGAAGAGAGGTGAAGAAGAGAGTACAGGCAGGATGAAGTGGGTGGAGAAGACTGTCAGGAGTAATAGTACCAGTAAGAGTGAAGGGGAAGGTCTACAAGAGGGTAGTGAGACCATCTATGTTATACGGGTTGGAGACAGTGGCATTGACAAAAAGGCAGGAGTCAGAGCTTGACGTGGCAGAGTTGAAGATGTTAAGATTTGCACTGGGAGTGACGAGGATGGACAGGATTAGGAATAAGTATATTAGAGGGTCAGCCCAGGTTGGAAGGTTTGGAGACAAAGCCAGAAAGGCAAGATTACGTTGGTTTGGACATGTGCTGAGGAGGGATGCAGAGTATATTGGGAAAAAGATGCTAAGGATGAAGCTGCCAGGTAACAGGAAAAGAGGAAGGCCTAAGATAAGGTTTATGGATGTGGTGAGAGGATATGCAGGTGGTTGGTGTGACAGAGCAAGATGTACAGGACAGGAGGAAATAGAAACAGTTGATCTGCTGTGGCGACCCCTAACGAGAGCAGCCGAAAGAAGATATATATATATATATATATATATATATATATATATACATATGGGTCCGCTTCTAAATCTTGAACGCTCATAATCTTGAAATTCAAAATACTGAGTCCAAAATCTTGAAAGTTCAAAATACTGAAAACTCAAAATACTGAATTTCATAATATCAAAAAAACAAGAGTACACCAACACTTACAATATTCCAGCACAACTACATAACTAAACATATTACTATTCGCCAACTATAAGCAGGGGTGCAAGCCCCCCTCACACCCCCTGCTACTTAAATATATAAACTCCAAGATTGCACTCCACAGAGGAAAATGGCAATCATTATTATGTGCTTCATGACTGCCTGCTGTAACCTTAGTCATGTTCCCTTTTAATTTGCTATACAACAACATAATTCATCTTAGTGTAGTAAAGTGCAATCTTGGAGTTGATATATTTAAGTAGCAGGGGGTGTGGGTGGCACAGCCACCCACATGGGGGGTGCAGGAGGGCTTGGCTCCCTGCTAATAGTTGGAGTAAACTAATATGCTTTGTCTTTTATTTGTTTCTCTATGTACTTCTGGTGGAGTCCAGTAAGTGTTAGCATCCTGTAGCTTTTTTGATATTAATGAAATTCAGCACTTTTCTGAGCTTGTGATATATATATATATATATATATATATATATATATACACACACACACACACACACACACACACACACACACACACACACACACACACACACACACACACACACACACACACAGTGCAATGGAAAAGTATTTGCCCTCTTCCTAATTTCTTTTTTTTTTTTGCATGTTTGTCACACTTAAATGTTTCAGATCATCAAACAAATAAAAGTTTTAGACAAAGATAAGCCAAGTAAACACAAAATGCAGTTCTTAAGTGATGATTTTATTTATTAAAGAAAAAAGCTATGCAAACCTACATGGACCTATGTGAAAAAGTGATTTCCCCCTAAACCTAATAAATGGTTGTGCCACCCTTAGCAGCAGCAACTGCAATCAAACATTGATTTAACCATCAAGACAGTAAATAAAAAGATAGGTGCCCTCTACAGACTTAAGCCCTTTCTTACTGCCACATCCCGAGTATCTCTTGCCCAAACTCATCTCATCTCTACACTACTGTATGCCTCTCCTTCCTTTATCAACATTTCTAAAGCTAACCTTCAGAAACTTAATTTAGCCTACCATAGTATTGCCAGATTTGCCACTGGCTCTCCATTCCATACTCATCACTGTCTCAACTTAAAGAAACTCAACTGGCTAGAACTTCCAAACCTAATACTCCTACAGCAATTAGTCATCACTTTTAAAATTCTACATTACCCCTCCAACACACCTATACTGAACAACCTCATCACACCTTATAAAAATCTTACTACACTTCGCTCAGCCAACAAGCTTCTAGTAACTACTCTCAAATCTCATAATAAAGCAGGTGACTCCTTATTTGCAAACACTGTCGGATCATATTGGAATAAACTTCCCACAGAACTGACCTCCCTAGGCTCATGTCACCTTTTCAAAAAACAGATTAGAAATCATTTACAAAATCACTGGCTATGCCCATGCTCCAATCCCGACTGATAACTGTTACACTACCTGCTTTCATAGTTAACACTGTATATTAAATTGTATCTTGCTTTTTCTCAATGTTTGATTGTTTTTTGTTTAGTGATTTTTAAACTGTAAAGTTTATAGCATGATAGTGAAGCTTTCCTCCTCAGCCCTCTGCAGAAAATAGACATGTATCCAGCCAGACTAGCCCAGTAATACTGTATATTCAATTGTACTTTGCTTTTTTTGTCATTATTTGATTGTTTTTTGATTAGTGATTTTTTTTAAACTGTAAAGTTATGGTATGATAGTGGAGCTTTTCTCCTCGGGCCTCTGCTGAAAATGGACATGTATCCAGCCAGACTAGCCCGGTTAACAAATGTAAAATAAAATAATAAATAATAAATAAATAAAATAAATTTGCGATAACTGGCAATGAGTTTTTCACATCGCTGTTGAGGAATTTTGGCCCACTCCTCTTTGCAGAATTGTTTTCATTCCAGCCATATTGGAGGGTTTCTGAGCATGAACCGCCTTTTTAAGGTCATGCCACAGCATCTCTATTGGATTAAAGTTCAGACTTTGACTAGGCCACTCCAAAACCCTCATTTTGTTTTTTTTAAGCCATTCAGAGATGGACTTGCTGGTGTGTTTTGGATCATTGTCCTGCTGCAGAACCCAAGTGCGTTTCAGCTTGAGGTCACGAACTGATGGCCAGACATTCTCATTCAGGATTTTATGGTAGAGAGCACAATTCATGGTTCCATCAATCACAGCAAGTTGTCCAGGTACAGAAGCAGCAAAGCAGCCCCAGACCATCACACTACCACCACCAGTTTTGACTGTTGGCATGATGTTCTTTTTCTGAAATGCTATGTTACTTTTACGCCAGATGTAACGGGACGCACACCTCTCAAAAGGTTCAACTTTTGTTTTGTCAGTCCACAGAATATTTTCCCAAAAGTCTTGGGGATCATCAAGATGTTTTTTGGCAAAAGGGAGACTAGCCTTTATGTTCTTTTTGGTCAGCAGTGGTTTTCGCCTTGGAACTCTGTCATGCACGCCATTTTTGCCCAGTCTCTTTCTTATGGTTGCATCATGAACACTGACCTTAACTGAGGCAAGTGAGGCCTGCAGTTCTCAAGATGTT
>NC_056738.1:499755823-499810823 GCF_019279795.1 Protopterus annectens
CTGTCACCCTGCCTTTGCATCTGTGAGTAGACAGTATTAGATACTTAACTTGTACAATGAATGTAAAATACTTCCTACTGCGCCAACTACATTTTCTACACCAATCTGAAATATTAGGTGGAGGAACTACTTTACTTCAGAAATATGTACATACTAATAAACCATTTAAAGGAAAGGTATCATTGCTCTTAGAAAACTGGCTAAGAAAGTGGGTTTTACAGGGAAATAAAGGTCTTCTAGTAGTGGGGAAGCACTGCACCTCTGGCACAAAGCCTCAAAACACCCCTGGGCAGACATATTCCTGAAATGCCCCCTCCCCCCCGGGCCTTAGTGCTCGCTTATCACACACTTATCAGTGCACACTGTTAGGATAAATATATTTATCATTTTCAAGATAAAAAGATATGTACATCTTGGGCATACCATGAAAACATTTATCACCATTCTAGCCATGTCATCAATCTTCAACCAATCGAACACTGAAGTCTAACATCCTACCTCAGATCCAGTTAAGAAAAAATACACAAAGTACGTAGACTAAAAATAAACATTAATCCCCAAAACAACTATCACACCCAAGTCAGTCTTCTAGAAGTAAAATTCAATACCATTTTAACAAAATTCTATAAATGCATAAAAGAAAATTAGATAAAAATGTCATGAAACTAGCCAATAAGAAAATGCCATCAGCAGCAAACCAACCTTGAAATAAATATTAACTGAATTAAAACTTAGCTCAACTGTAGACTACCACCTAGTCTAAAATTAATCATAGCTATACTATAGAAAACTACAACAAAGTAACCAAAGATGTATTTTTTTTTATAAATACATTTACTTCAGAACTAGTTAGCAAACCATTCATGAGACAGTACATTCACAAAAAAAAACCTCTTCAAACAACCTGGGGTATTCATAAACAGCGTGCAGTAGCATAAAAGCATTCTGCACATTGTGTTTATCACACAACCCGTCACTCCCATGATTCATATACATAAATGATGCTAATGACAGGCAGCACACAAACAAAAGAATGGCAATGTCTTAAAATCATGTACCACTGAATCATTCACTGGATTCATTGAATTGTTTAGCATGAAACTGCTGAAACTGCAGCAGAGTGGCAGAGAACATTTACTGGATAAACCATGCTGACCATGTGTGACATACTTTATCCAATAGCTTTTGACTGGTGCTCTGTACTCTACAGTCATGTCACACAGTGGTTCATTAAAATCTTTCATTGAAAGGCATGATGGTGAAACACTGTGCTAATGAGGGGAATCTCTTGCTGTGGGAGAACCCACTGGTGGAAGCCAGGACATGTGCAGTTATAGAAGCAGGTTAGCCTGAACCACAAGGAACTTTGTTTCCAACAGGAATTTTTATCTATTATGCAAATGGGTTTCTTTTTTTAATATCCAATGTATTCACGGATGTTGCTGCACAGCCCTATATGGTGAGTAACACCACATCAGTAGGGAAGGAAACTGGTACAGTCACACACACCTCAAGTATAGGTGCATGGTTAGGGTGCCATAATTTATATATCTTGGTTCAGTCCATATGCACTTGTCGTGTTCCTGAATTATGTATGATCTGGGAAGGGGGTGGATGGCACAGGCATATGGCTCCATGTACAGAGTACTGTGGCTGCATAATGTGGTAAACATAAAAGAAAGTCTTAACACACTCTACAGCTGTTTCAATGAAAATACATGGCTTTGGGATACAATTCTACTGCATACAAGTCCTACTATATGGTGGAAAATGTTTATGAATCTCACTCAAGGTAAAGTCGTATTCAGCTCTCCCAGTGTGAAAAAAGAAAATGATAATGGGTCAGTAATTCTGCCTGTTTTAGTAAAATTCAGTTACTGGCTATTAAGTACACTATCTGGATGAAAGAAAATCAAAGTAGAAAAGAGGAAAAGAGAAAAAACACTCACTGGGAAGAACCACGCAGCTATGCAGCAAATGGCATTTCAAGCTCCAGCTCTTGTGCAAGAGATGGCGTCTAGTAATTTATAAGTAAAAGTCAAACATGCTCAGAGTTGATTAAAATAAATGAAACACTGAGGTGTTACATCAACTCAAATAACAAAAGGCTGGAAAAATGGAAGAAGCTTTAAAAAGTTATTAGGATGAACTGCTACAATGGCAAAAATCAGAGGTCAAGCTGAAGAAAAGGCCGTCTGTGTACAAGACTGCTCAAGAAGAGCAGTTTCAAAAAATGGCAGTTAGTGGACAGAGCAAGAAGAGAAAACCTGAGATTTTTTGCTGCAACAGAAAAACTGGAAGGGACAAACTATGAATTTTATGAAAGCAGAAATAAGCAACTGGACTACAGCAGGATTTGTTAGCTGAAATGGCATATTGTGTGTATGCTCCAAACCTGGAAATGAGAAAGCAGCCAAGACCTGCATTAGTAAAGATGCAATTATACCAGCAGAATGAATTGATCCTGACAAAACTGTGGCAGAAGGGCAAAATATTAAAAACTGGAGACAGTACAGCATTTGTGGAAAACGATTACTCATTGTACACCAGGCAGAAGATAAGCAAACTTATCCCAGCAATCAGTGACTGTTGAGAGTCAGAGGTAAGACTCAAGCTGCTGTATCCAGCTATCTTCACAATATTTTCCGTGAAGGATCAAAGTCATTTCCTGATGTAGAACAGGCGAAGAAGGACATACTCAGAAGTTTGTCCAACAAAAAGAGAGCCATCAAATAGAAGGGGACTCTGCTTTTCATTCTTCTGATTATAACGCTTGTAGAAAGACTTTGCCAATGAAACCTTTCCCAATGTTCCAAAGTAAAATGCTTTAGAGACAGAAAAAAGCACAGGAGTCGACTAGAAGAATCAGGATTAATTTGGACTTGAACCAGAATATGTGTTTGAAAGGTAGAGATTAACAGAAAATGACCAACAAAGCTGAAATGACCAACTAAATGTGAGACAATAATGCATCAATCACATTTGTGAAATATGGCTTTGCAAGAAAAAAAAACTGAGAAAGACTGGATTTTGATTGAGTTGTTTAAACATGGGGGGTCTGACAGGCATGTAACTCCACTTCTTTTCATTAATGTTTGGAAAGACACTAAAAGGAAACAAAAGAGGAAAAAACAAAGCAACTGTTAGTAAAACAATGTTTTCCCCTAACAGGAGTGTCATGATATAAACTGAATGTTATACAGTGAATATGAATCTATGAATCTATAAAACATTTTCAGCGATAGTTATGTGATAAAGATACTAAAGTAAACCAGTACTAATGAATTGAGAGGTCTAGACAGTGTTTACCAAGCCAAATGTAAGGTACAAAGACAAGCAGCTCAGTAGAAAACAAAGCTTGAAATTAATGGAAGTGAATAAAACAGAGCAGCTTTTCTGACAACTAAATACATTAATGCATTTACAAGAATAATGTATAATTTACTTTTATTTGAAGAGAGCCAGTGCACTTTAACAAAGTACAATCTAGTTTTATTTAAATATAGTCAGTTTTAAAGCTAAATGTTCATGTTTTCTGAAAGTACATAAAAGTTCTTTCACATCTGGAGTGGAATAAAGATAAGACAAGAACAGACAGCGATTAGTGTAAACAGAAGCACAGCCTATAACATGAGCTTTAGCATGGATAACATTAATTTTAGATTAGTTAATACCTGTGGGTGCAATTTGGGACAACTGTTCCTATCAGGAGGGTTAAGCTTCATTATTTGAAGACGTATATAGTTTAGTGTGTTTGTTTTAATAAGTCATGGGGGCTTCTGGGGGTGTTTTTTTCAGGGTTTTCATTAAAACAAAAAGTCTTACAAAATGTGACCATTTCAAATGGAGATGACAAGAAATGACTGTCATTAACATTTTAAACATTAGTGGGTGCACTTAACAACAGCTAGAAATAGACATACAAAATAAGTCGTCATATATATAAACAGGTGAAAATAACGTATCATAATGGCTACATTAAACATATTGTTTTGAAATGTGAATAGCCTCACAGGTTTGGACAAAAAGGTAAGAGTACTTAATTATTTTAAGAAATGCACAGTACAAATAGCAATGCTAAAGAAGCCACATTTGTAAAGAAGTGAGTGGGTCTATATTATATTGTCGACGGCTCACAATGTTCCGACACCAAAATGTCGAATTACTAAAATAGCAAACGGTCATATAACAGATTTCTTTCCAAATGAAAGAAATCAGTTGACCAAACAACAACAGCATACATACACAAATATAATTAAATCGGGGGGCTTTGCCCCCCACACCCCCCTAACTAAATATTCCAACTCTGAGACTGCACTATACTCGGAGAAAGGGCAGGTGTCAGAGAACAGCCAACCGAAATCGGTTATATGGCCGTTCGCTATTTTAGTAGTTCGACATTTTGGTGTCGAACATTTCAGAGTCGACATTGTCAGCTGTCGACAATATAATATAGACCCAAGTGAGCATGTGAATTTGATAAAGAAAGGATTTCAGAGTGGATATTCTGCAAAATATTTGGGATAAGGGAATTGCTAGAGGAGTTCCAATAGTGATAGAAGAGGGAAAGAAAGATCATAATAGTAGATTTTGGTAGTAAGGAACTACTTGAAAGAGACGAGGATTATGCTGGCATGTATTAATATGCCATCTAAAAATTATTACGGATCTTGCGTCATTTTTAGAATAAACAGCTTTCAGTAGGGAATATTATTTATAGGTGGCGACTGCAGCTTGATTTGCAACTGTGAGGACATATTTGGGGATGTAGAAGGAAAATATAACAAGAGGTTAAATTTGTGAAGATATTTATGAAAATATTTGGTATGGAAGACAAATTCAGTAGTAGAAACTCAGGCTATTTACATATTATTCCCCCACAGTACAAGAACTGGGTTGGACTAGACAGAAATTATATTTAATGTGCATTTAATTGAAAGCTTCAATATACATCCAATAGCTATTTCAGCTCATGTGCCAGCAACAACTAAGATAAAAATGCAGAGAAATGAAAAACAAATGAGACACTGGTGCTTGCCCAACTACCTGTTAAAAAGAGATGCACTTAAGGAATAGGTAGTGGAAATTATTAGAGTTATTATGGAAGACAGAAATGTTTCATAAGTTAAAGCTAATGAGTGGGATAAAATAAAAGTAGAATTTAAAAATAGGGTAGTAATAAATCAAAAAGTGATATGGTTAAGAAGTAACATAGATGTCCTTCTCTTCCATATTGCAGTATTCATTACAGTAGGGATATGGCTGCCTGCAGCACCGTAATCTGGCCAGTATACCAAAGTCTTCAGTAAGGGGTACGTGTGACGGAGCATGCTAGTGCCATAAACCAAAGTCTGCTATAAATGTGACGTCTGCACGTACTCAAGTCTGGACTGACTGCCGCAGAAGATAAGGCTGAATGAATAGAAAGCATTCCAGCTAAACAAGACTGTAGAGAGGAGCCTATAGAAAAAAAAAGGCTCTACCCAGGACTATGAGAAAATTCTACATATAGTAATATAACAAACATTAAGTAAACACCTCTACCAAACTATATAACCATAAAACCCCAAAAATAAGGATAGAGGGGAGGATGGTGGGTGCTGAATACTGCAACATGGAAGAGAAGGACATATATGGTTATGGTAAGGTTTTACACAACTGTTCTATGTCCTTCTATTCTCATGTTGCAGTATTCATTACAGTAGGGAGAGTACCAAAGCTATTAGGTATTCCCTTGGGTGGTCGGTGCAGGAGAAGAGTCAAGGAGACCCTGAAGAACAGATCTGGCAAAGCCAGCTCTGGATCAGGATATTAAATCCAGTTTGTAATGCTTGGTGAAAGTGTGAACAGAAGACCAGGTAGCTGCTTCTAGAATGGTGGCATGGTCTAGGCCTTTGAAAAAGGCTGCAGAAGAAGCTGCACCCTAGTGGAATGAGCCTTTACTTTCAAGGCTAAAGGCTTGCCATGGAAGTCATGGCAAAAGGAGATGGTCCTTTGAGATCCATGAAGTAATGGTTTGTTTACAGACTGCTCTGCCTAGGGCTCTAGGGTGAAAGGATACAAAGAGCTGGTCTGATTGTCTGATGGACTTGGTCTTATCTAGGTAGAATCTGAGCTGCGTGTGCACAACCAAGGAATGGAGCCTCCTTTCTGAAGAATTAGGAGGTAGTGGAAAGAAAACAGGCACGTTAATGGACTAGTTCAAGGAAAGCTCATTCACTACTTTGGGCATGAATGAAGGATTAGACCTGAAAGAGACTCTGTCTTTGTGGAAAATGAGGTAAGACAGAATGGCCATGAGGGCTTGGCTTTATGAGACACTCCAGGCAGAAGTCAAAGCTACTAGCAGAACTGTTTTCCAAGTGGAAAACTTAAGGGAAGCTGAAAAGGCTGGCTCAAAGGGGGACATAGTAAATTTTTCTAGTATAAAATTAAGGTCCCATGGTGGTGGAACTTGTTTTGTAGGAGGTCTGAGATGCAGAACCCCTCTAAGGAACATTTTAACCTCTAGCCTGGATGCTAAAGGGGGAAGCATAGGTAGACACGCACAAATAGCAGACAAATGTACTTTTACAGAAAAGTATGATAATCCAGAGTGCAGAACCTCACACAAATAAGCAAGGACCATAGGGACAAGGACTGCCAAAGGGTCCTGTATTTTTTTAGAACACAAACAGCTTAGGCTGAAAATCAAGAGGTAAAGGCTATAATCTAAGCCATGAATACCTATGAAGGACAGAACCAAATGCAGCAGACTTGGAAGAAGCCTCCACAGCACCATAACTACACTTGACTGAGTGTCTGGTTACTTGAGAAGCTGTTGAAAGCAGATTCGTGAGTTGAGTTTTGGTAGGGGAGTCAGTAATATTAGACACCAAAGAGGAGGCCTTGGCTAGAGTGTCTAGTGCAAATCGTGCCATGTGAGTCTGATGATTTAATGCCCTTACAGAGAGGGTAGAAGATGTATAAATCTTTTTACCCTGTCTATCCATAAATCTACTCTGTCTGTAGGGAACAGAGAAGTAGAAGGTATGATTTGTTAGCAGAAACTGCTACAACAGCAGCGTCTGCTGGAGAGTTTCTGATGAGAAACTGAGATTGAGGGGGAACTTTATAAAACCTATCAGGCCTCTTGGAAGCTGGGGGTTACGACTCAGGAGCTTGGAAGGCATCCAGAAAGGCTGGTTGCACAGGAGGAACAGCAGAGGGGGAAGGCTGATCCATTTGCAACAGTTCAAAATACCTTCTTTTAGTGTCAGAAATTTCTGAAACATCCCACTGGAAATGTTGTCTCATTAAATTGATAGTGTCCCCAAAAGTGAATTCTTAACCAAAGGAATCATGTGCCAAGGAATCCTCCTCTTTGGTAACAAAATCCTTAGGAGAGTGAATTTGAGATGAATAAGAAGGGGATTCATCAGATGAAGAGGTGTCCTTCAGATTCAGCCAAACATAGGCCAGAGTTAGGAGGTTGAGACTGAGGTTGCTGAAAAGCAAGAAAGGCCTTGAACAAGTTTTGGGAGAAAACTTCCCAGTCAGTAGAACGTGAAGTAGCAGAGTGCTTAAGCTTCTATTTTCTCTTGAGAGGGCCTGGAGATTTAGCAGGCCACATGGCAAAAGTCGGAGTGGTAGGAAGGGGGGAGGAAGACCTATCAGAGTCAGGGGGCAGGGGTTCCCTCTCGCCATCAGGCCTTGATGACTCACAAACCTCAGCGGACATACCGTGGATTTCTGCCGAACCGGCACCCAATAAGGTTCCCAGCTGGGAAGGTAAATCTGAGATCCGAGGATGTCTGAGGTGCAGAAAGCATTTCAGGCCTAGCTCTCTTGGCCTTCTTTTTAGGCGGCTCATCTGACGGACCTCCCGCACCCTCCATACCCAAGTTGAGGCGTCGGAGCATCTGATTTTCTAAATATATTTTCAAGGAAGTCACAAGACTTCTAAGGGTCTTAGGGAGAAATGATTGGCAATTAACAGTTTTTGTAATCGTACTCTACCCCAAGCAAAAAAAACATACTGGTCGTGAGGGTCCTTGTGTGGAATTTGTCTTTCACAAGCACACTTGCCCTACCTAGAAGTCATGAAAAGCTGGAATACATAAAATAACAGCAAAAGTGTAAAATGCTAGCAATAAGGTGAGAATAAATCAACTTATCTGAAAAGGGGCAGTCGAACAATAAACATATGGTAAACACCTCTAGCTGGCGATTGGACATCTGACGATCACTGAAGCAGGAAGGTTCTGACTTTGGTACGTGCAGACGTCACATTTATAGCCAATGTCGGTTTATGGCACTAGCATGCTACGTCGCACGTACCCCTTACTGAAGACTTTGGTTTACTGGCCGGATGTATGGCACTGCAGGCAGCCATATCCCTACTGTAATGAATACTGCAACATGAGAATAGGACATTTAATCAGCGGGGATGGCTATTAAGTACACTGCCTGGATGCCAGAATAAGGGGGATTTCACTGAACAGGAGGACAAATGCAGAGTACTAAAGAGAAAATACGTGATTACCTGGATAAAATGCATGATCTTAGAAAGATTGCAGTTAAATAACTGTTTTTTGATAAGAACTCCAGAGCACAAAAACTTTTAGCACAACACAGGCAAAAGAAAAGGTTGTTGCCAAACTTAGGGAGCTTGTAACAAGATAACTAACCAGAGATCCTGTAAAGGTATTGAGAGATATTTTGGAAATTTTATGAATTTTTTTAAAAAGCAGTGGAATGTGTAAATAAAAAAAAAAAGCACAAATGGAAATATTTATAGAAGACTTGGGTATGTCAATGTTACAGATAAACAAGGCTCAACAATTAACAGTTAAAACAAGAGGAGATAAGATGAAAATGGTGACATACAATGAATCGGCAGGAAAGTCCCCAAGAATAGATGGTATTCCAGTGGAAGTCTGGAAGTTAGCAGGGAATAAAGTGATAAAGATCTGAAACGTTTTAACAGCATTTTAAAAGGAGAGGAAGCACCAGCATCCTGGAAAAAAGATATGGTGGCTGTAATACCCAAAGACAGTAAAGAACCATCAGACCCAGATTCATTCATGCCATTTCAATTTTAAATCGTGATTAAAATGGCGTACGTCTATAACAGCTAAAAGAACAGCAAAGGTGTTTCCAAAATTGATAGATAAGGATCAATGTGGTTTTATGAAGGGGAGGCAATTTGACAACATTAATAGAATAATGATCCAGAGGGAAGCAGAATGTAAGAAAATACCACTGTTGTTGGTGGGTCTTGATGCAGATAAAGCATCTGATTGAGTAAGCTGGGATGTTATGAGTAGGGTGAAGGAATATTTTAGAGTTAGATGAGGTTCACATACATAACACAAGCAGAAAGCTATAATTCAAAGTGGAAAGGGATGGTGATGAAACAGGTGACATTCAAGAAATAAGTAGAGTGTGGGATTTTGAGTGTAGTTCCATAAGAATAACAGCCATACAGAACATTATATTCATAAAGTAGCAGAAAGTATTGTAGGTACTAAGCCAACACGAGAAAGGAGATTCTGCCAATACGGATTATTGCAATTAAGGGTACAGAGAATAGACAAGAGGGGGCTGGATTTTACTGAAGAAAACTGTCAAAGGAACCAATGTATTGGAAGCAAATAACTAAAGAAGGAAAGGTAACATAATGGGAAGAGGCCAAGAAGACATATGGACTGTAGGCTAGAGACAGTCGCCCTATCAGGCATCGATATTACTGCACAGGCAAAGAGAAAGCGATACGGGAATCCTAAGCAACAGACCTGTTCTGGTAGAGTTTTTAGTTAAATCTAGAACAGAAGTGTCTGTTAAAAAGGATAATTAGCAGGGAATATAAACTAGTGTACTGTAACTATATTAATCATTCAGAGAAGGTTAGAAAAGATTAAGAAGAGAGACTGGATAAGCAATTCCTGTCCCAGAGACTTTCCATACTCTGGAATAAACTACCTATCTATATCAAACAAAGCACCTCATTAGCATTCTTCAAGAAAAATCTTGATGATTGGATGGGAAATAGGAAATTAACCCCGGGGATCACCTCTGCGGCTCTGCTCGACAGTGGCACAGGAAAATAATTTTCTTGGGTGGCAAAAGCCAGGGTACCTTTTTGGCTGGGCTTGTATAGGTCCCAGGGCCGATAGCCTAGTACCTACCTATGAACCTGTGAAACAATGGGAGGACATATGTATGGATCCCAAATATACAACAAAGTCTAGAAGACTTAGGATTTTTACTTGGAAGTGTTTGCATATCTACACTGATACCCCGAGCAGACTACAAAATAATTTTTCATCAAGTAGATGGCAAAAGTTGGAGGTATGATGAGGAAGAAAGAAGTAGCAGGGAACATATGTGTTCAGGAATGTAATGAGTTGGCAGACTAAAAATTCCCTACAGAGTACTCTGTCAGACATATTGGGTGAGCAAATGGGTAGAACTAAGGAAATTACTTTTGAGCTGGGATAAAGGAACTAAATTAAGTAGATATAATAAGGCCTTGTTACGTTTAATTCTGTTGGCTGCCAAAAAAGCAATAACTGGAAAATGGAAATGAAAGTCTAAACCAACTGTATTTGAAGAAGTGAATATTGTAACACAGATAAAAAAAGATGAAGTGGGACCTTTAGAAAAGGGTAGGAGTAAATTACACATAAAAAAATGGAAATTGTGGGAACAATACATGCAGAATAATGTTTTGGAGGAGGAGTGAGGTTTAAGGGAGGGCAGGAATTGAACACTTTATAACGCTGGAGTAATGAGAATTGTATAAGAATATGTGTTGTGTAATCCACCAAGAACAAAAAACTGATGTAAAAAAGAAAAACGGCTCAGGAAAAATGCCAGCGTCCACAAACAAATATTTAATAAAATCAATGTCCTTTAAAAAACAATGTTGTGATGGAAAAAAGTCCAAAATAAGCCAAAAAACAAGAATCAACAAATCCAAGTGTGTTGTGTAATGCTTGCAATTTGTGAGCATGTTAACATGGTTTGTTTTTTCTACAAATGTACGTTTGTCTATGTCTTAAGTGATAATTCAATAAAGGTTAAAAAAATGTAAAGTCTTAATAAAAAGGCAACTTGTTCATTGTTGCATCCTACTAAAATGAAAATGCAATATATGTCAGCCACATTTATGTGACAGGCGAAATATCCTGTATTACACAATTAGAGAACTTTACTTGTGCTGAATGGCTCATTCTTTAGTTTTTCTGCACAGATATTTTGTACATTACACTCCAGACCACCAGAGTCCACATATACCTCAGTCTGTGTAATTTAAAACCAAAAATGTCCATCTTATGTAAGCATCAGTCATTTGCTTCATAGCTTTATATATATATATATATATATATATATATATATATATATATATATATATATATATATATGTGTGTGTGTGTGTGTGTGTGTGTAGCCAAGTTGACCATGCAGTACTCAAGCAACGCCCTTCATTATGCTTGTTAGGAATATCTGACATTGATAAATAAAATGAGATAAAGTATAAAAGAGTAGTCCAAATATAAAATGCAAAAAAATGGTTCATGTCCTATACACTTGCTCAGTAGTGATGCATGTCTGAGTAGGTCTCCTAATGAACTTTATGTTATACTGCTATTCAAAGAACTACATAGTCTGATAAAAATACATTAGTCAAATGAATATCACCCAAGCACAACTAACCCAGTCTACTGTTACATCTGTCATCAATTACTCAAATCGGGTAGTCATACTGTAATGTTACTGTGATGGCTAGAAAGGTGCTTGGTGTGACATCTGGAAAGAGAAAGGACACAAGGACACCTGGTGGTGGAATGAAGAAGTACAGGAGAGTATACAGAGAAAGACGATGGCAAAGAAGTGGGATTGTCAGAGAGATGAAGAAAGTAGGCAGTAGTATAAGGAGATGAGGTGCATGGCAAAGAGAGAGGTGGCAAAGGCTAAGGATAAGGCGTATGAAGAGTTGTATGAAAGGTTGGACACTAAGGAGGGAGAAAAGGACCTGTACTGATTGGCTAGACAGAGGGACCGAGCTAGGAAAGATGTGCAGCAGGTAAAGGTGATAAAGGATAATGAGAGAAACGTACTCACAAGTGAGGAGAGTGTGTTGAGCAGATGGAAAGAGTACTTTTGAGGGGCTGATGAATGAAGAGAATGACAGGGATAGGAGGTTGGATGATGTGCGGATAGTGAATCATGAAGTGCAGTGGATTAGCAAGGAGGAAGTAAGGATAGCTATGAAGAGGATGAAGAATGGAAAGGCTGTTGGTCCAGATGACATAACTGTGGAAGCATGGAGGTGTTTAGGTGAAATGGCAGTGGAGTTTTTAACTGGATTGTTTAATGAAATCTTGGAAAGTGAGAGGATGCCTGAGGAATAGAGGAAAAAGTGTTTTGGTACCAATTTTTAAGAATAAGTGTGATGTGCAAAGCTGTAGTAAACTGATCAGTCACAGCATGAAGTTATGGGAAAGAGTAGTGGAAGCTAGGTTAAGACGGGAGGTGATGATTAGTGATCAGCAGTATGGTTTCATGCCAGGAAAGAGCACTACAGATGCAATGTTTGCTCTGAGAGCGTTGATGGAGAATTACAGAGAAGGTCAAAAGGAGTTGCATTGTGTCTTTGTGGACTTACAGAAAGCATATGACCAGGGTGCCTAGAGAGGAGTTGCAGTATTGTATGAGGAAGTCGGGAGTGTCAAAGAAGTATGTAAGAGTGGTACAGGATATGTACGAGGGAAGTGACAGCTGTCAGGTCTGCGGTGGGAATGACGGATGCGTTTAAGGTGGAGGTGGGATTACATCAAGGATCAGCTCTGAGCCTTTTCTTATTTGCAATGGTGATGGAAAGGTTGACAGACGAGATCAGACAGGAGCCCCTGTGGACTATGATGTTTGCAGATGACACTGTGATCTATAGTGAGAGTAGGGAACAGGTGGAGGAGACTATGGAGAGGTGGAGATATGCTCTAGAGAGAAGAGGAATGAAGGTCAGCAGGACTAAGACAGAATATATGTGTGTGAATGAGAGGGAGAATAGAGGAATGGTGAGGATGCAAGGAGTAGAGGTGGTGAAGGTGGATGAGTTTAAATACTTGGGATCAACAGTTCAGAGTAACTGTGAGTGTGGAAGAGAGGTGAAGAAGAGAGTACAGGCAGGATGGAGTGGGTGGAGAAGAGAGTGTCAGGAGTGATTTGTGACAGACGGGTACCAGTAAGAGTGAAAGGGAAGGTCTACAAGAGGGTAGTTAGACTAGCTATGTTATCTGGGTTGGAGACAGTGGCACTGACAAAAAGGCAGGAGTCAGAGCTGGACGTGGCAGAGTTAAAGATGTTAAGATTTCACTGGGTGTGACAAGGGTGAACAGGATTAGGAATAAGTATATTACAGGGTCACCCCAGGTTGGAAGGTTTGGAGACAAAGCCAGGGAGGCAAGATTACGTTGGTTTGGAGATGTGCTGAGGAGGGATGCAAAGTATATTGGGAAAAAGATGTTAAGGATGAAGCGGCCAGGTAACAGGAAAAGAGAAAGGCGTAAGATAAGGTTTATGGATGTGGTGAGAGAGGACATGCAAGTGGTTGGTGTGACAAAGCAAGATGCAGAGGACAGGAAGAAATGGAAACAGATGATCCGCTGTGGCAACCCCTAATGGGAGCAGCAGAAAGAAGAAGGAAGGGTAGTCATACTGTAATCAGGCCATGCACAGAACAGCAGTGAAGCCACTTCACATTTGAGGAAACTCTTCTTGCACTCATGCAGGAAGCTGCTGTCCCTACACCCCCCCCCCCAAACTAAAAAAAACAACAACAGGTTTCCCAAAACCTGACTACATTATATTGCTGACAATAGATTACCATTCAGTTTCCAGTGCTTGCCTAAATAGCCTTCAATTAACTGTTCATCAATGGTTCAAAAATGGACAATGAGAAAGATGTTAAGAGTGCTCTCAATTGTAGAAGCTAGAGAAAAAAACAGATGCTAATGGTAGGCTACTGATTTTTTCAGAAACAAGATCTTTAGTCTTTTCCAGTTTTGTGATAACGTAATTTAATGCTTGACACAATCTTAGTCTAAGAAGTTGTGTTCCACCACCATACACAAAGCACTTCCTGGTCAAAACAATCTACAATGTTATGCAGCAGCACTGAAAAAAAAATATGAGGCTGTACACTTCAAGAATAACACACCAAACAGCTTTCATGTGAAAAAAAGAAGTTTTTATTTTTCAGCTAGGTAAACCAAAACACTAATGTGTGTCCCTTTGTCTGAGGCATTGAGGGATAAAGTCATGACTAAAATTCTGATGGCCCAAGTTCACTTATCAGCTTGGGCACTGACAGAGCTGGGCAGGGGATGGTGGTACTGAATGGCTAATGCCAGCTCACCCATCCTGTATGAGGGAAATGATAGTCTTGGTTAGCCAAAATGATCCCGTGGAAACAGAGGTTTGCACAACAACAACGGCACAGGACTAGGTCTCATGAGTTTTTTATTCCAAGGCGGTCATGGTAGCCTTCACAGGCATGACTGTGAAAACAAACACACAAGAGGAGAGGACACTGAACACCCCATGTAGTGTTGTGGATGCTCATGTCAGCCACCAAGGGTTAGGGACACAAATAAAAACTCCCGATAGTTGCCTGTGTGACATCTCCCAAGGAAGGGAAGGATGATGGTCTCTGCAAGCAATGGGAGAAATGGCATAAAAACAAAATTCAAAGTAGTTTGCGCATTTTTCTTAGGAATGACTTACTTTACCTAATGACAGGAAAGAAAGTACAGTTGTGTAAGTTACACTTTCCCGTAACAGTAGATGTTCAAATTCTTCCCTGCTGTAGTAGTCTTTAGGCTATATAGGTTGTGTCTTACCCCAAGAAACAACAACCAGCCAGCTTCCAAAAGCTCTGACTGCCTACCTCACTTTCACTCTGACTGCTGACTAGTCAATCCTGTGGAGGGAAAAATCAGCAGTCAGTCAGAGTGGAAAAACCTTCAGGACTTTCTTGCCCATCTCTCAAGTAGTGTACTCATCCTAAACAAACAAGAAATAACCATCAAACTATTTCCCAAAAAAATCTATATACAATAGGAGGGGGGTGTAGGCTGGGAGTGGCTACTGTTATGGCTAAGTGCAACTTGCAAAACTGTATTATAATAGAACACTTGCAGATTGATGCCCTGATTCAAGTGAACTCTGAAATAACTTTGGGCATGAATGAGAGTTCTGTTCTTAATAGCCATAAGGAGGACAGATAAGGTTTACCTAGCATGAAAATTTGCAGCTCAGATACTTTTCTTACAGATGTCAGAGCAAGGAGCAGAACAGTTTTAGATGTAATGAACCTCAAAGTATGCTGATGTGCAGGTTCCAAAACATTTCCAGCAGAAAGTTAAGATTCCAGGAAGGAGTAACCTGTAAGTGCCATGAACTCAGGTGTTAACACTCCTTTTCAGAAATTCATAAAGTATTTTTTTTTTTTTGGTAAAACAGAAGAAAATAGCAAATTGCTGAGCAAACACTGACACGGCCACTAAATGCACCTTATAAAAAAAGTACAAATGCCAGAGGCTAGTCTTCTCCTTTGTCTTTTGGCTTTTCCCGGTTAGGGGTCGCCACAGCGGAACTCCAGTCCGCTAATGATTGGCAGTAGAGGTTTATGTGCTGGCTTGCCGGGCCTAACGCACAACCTTCAACGAAGGAATGCCCGTTCACGCATGTCACCACACAGAAGATGCTCTAACTGAGAATCGAACGGGCAACGTCTAACTGTGAGGCGACAACGCTACCGCAGCACCACCACCGCAAAATGCCAGAGGCTAGTAATTCACACTAATATTTTAGTACTGGTGAGATAAAATCCCTGAAGGACCCCTAGTTATTAGCTAAGCACTAACCAGAAAATATTTTCAACAAGCCAATAAATGATATTCCAGTAGCAGGATTTATTGCCTCTTTTAGTACCTGCTGCACAGTACTCTGAAAAAATGTACCTAAAAGGTCTTAGAACTGAGAAATCCAGTCAGATAATTGAATATGTGCTAGAATGGGAGTAACAAAATTACCCCTTCTTGTGTAAGTAGATCCAGACTATGAAGTAGCTTGTGGGTAATTGCCCTTGGGTCAGTTTCATAAAAAGGGAGAATCAATGTTGCCTAGGCCAAAAGGGGTTCTCCACAAATGCTTGGAGAGTCCTTCTGAATCACCAGAATTTACCCTGGAACAAAGTAGAAAGGAAAACAGCAGCAGGGTAAGTATCTATGTTGTGACTGAGGAGGATGTTTCCAATACAGGTAAGAGCACTAAAATGAGTCAGTCAGAAGGTAAGCTTTCAAACAGCATACCTACACATAATAAATGTCTCCAAAATACCATAATGCATGAGAAGCACATTAAAATCCTGTCAGAAATCCCTAAGAAATAAATTAGTCTGATAGAAACAAATGGCAGGTAAGTTGTCACAGACTGAACACAAGCACAACATGCCTCGCGGTCACCCTACGGTTACCACCCATCCCTCTTTGCGCAGTCCTGTCCTGTGAAAAAAAACTTAAAAATCGCAAATGTCTTGAGGTTTTAGGACAAAAATATTTCCAAAGTGTTTTTTTAATAGTTACATAAAACAGTTATTTTACATGTGAAACACCTAAATGCTCTATGAGATAGCATAAACAACTCAAATGCTACAAGAATAAGCTTTCACTTGGGCAAAAACGTGAAGTTTTGTCTTTTGCACTGATCATAGGTATGTTTTGCCCTGTAAAATTTCACGTTTCTACTAAAAATGTCCCACTTTGGGCATTTGAAAAGGTGTCAACCCTAGGTCACACCCCTGCCAATAATAAATAATGTCAGGCATAAAACTTTAAGTAAAACTTTCAAAGTTTACATAAGAAAGCACATCTGTTCTAAACCAAAACTAAAAATAGTAATTCTAGGCAGGAAACAGACAGTGTCATAGAAAAAGAAGTTATGTTCTTGCCATAACATTCTGTGTTGTCTATCTTCATTCTTCATTAACCTGTGGGTCTTGGTTCTGACTCTCGGAACTGACTCTGCCACTTCACTAGCTTGAGATTCGAAGCTTGAGCTCCTCCTCCCTACTCATAATGCCTCTTTCCCCCAAAATACTTCAGATCGAGTTTTCTATCACTACATATCCCCTTGTCCTCTACAAATAAACTAACAAACAGTAGAATAGGAAACCACAGGAGCTTAAACAGGAACAGTGGTTCCATGAACGTATCCATCAGGTCACTCAAAATCTAGGACTGGGGAAGGCTAATGAAGACAGACAACACAAATGGAACATTATAGTAAGAACGTAACTATTTTATTTGATGTTGTCATCTTCATTTGTTCATTAACCTGTGGGGCAGAGTCCCCAGCTACAGGAACCCCAGGTGGCCCTCATGGAAGGATATTCCAGAGCACAGCAGAACCAAAAGAAGACCTATTCCTGGAAATGATGTCCAATTTATGAGTAATGAATGAGGATTAGACCATGTAGATGCTGCAGAAATGTCATTAATAGATACTCTTGACCAAAAGGCATTAGAAGTTGCCACAGACCTTGTAGAGTGAGCCTTAATCTGACCAGGTACAGGGATGTTCTTAGAATAATATACAAAAGAATTAAAGTCTTTTAGCCATCTCTCCAAAGAGGCCTTAGTAACTGCTTTACCTCTTTTTGTGTCTGAAAAGGATATGGAAAATTGTTCCTATTTCTTGAAATTCTTAGTTATGTGCAAGTAAAAACATAATTGCTTCTGCACATCAAGGAAATGAGTGTATTCTCCTTCATTCTGAAAGATTGGGAAGAAATCAGGAAGGTTGATGGAGTGATTGATATTGGCTTCTGTAGCACCTTTAGGTAAGAAAGATGGGTTGGTGCATAATATTAGCCTATCTTATGGAAACTTGGAAGAAAGGGTCTGTAACTCAGATTCTTCCTGCTGAAGTAATGGCCACCAGAAAAAGCATCTTCCATAAGAGAAACATAAACTCTATTGTGGCTGCTGGTTTGAAACTGGTGGCAAACCACAGCCTGCAACATAACAGTCAAATTCCAGGGAGGAGGAGGATCATTAATGGGAGGACAGAGTAGGAAGGTACCCCTAAGAAGAATTCTCCCCTAAATGTTGTTGCGTCTTTCGGCTTTTCCCGGTTAGGGGTTGCCACAGCGGAACTCCGGTCTGCTAATGATTGGCAGTAGATTTTTACGTGCCGAGTTGCCGGCCCTGACGCACAACCTTCAACAAAAGTACGCTCATTCACGCATGTCTCCACACAGAAGACACTCTGAGAATTGAACAGGACAATGTCTTACTGTGAGGCGACAAGGAAAATGCAGTTAACTAAACTTTGATAGTGGAAAAACTAGCTCCACTGTTAAAAAGGGAAGCCAGAAAATCTAACACCATCTGGATGTGGGCCGTTAAGGGGTCTATCTGTTTCTGTTGGGCCCATATGGAAAACCTTTTCCACTTACTCTTATAAATCTTCCTGGTGGAGGGTTTGTGGGGAGAAATCAAGATCTTCTGGACAGGGGCTGAAAGCCTGAGATATCCAACCATCATCGGAATTGGAGAAACCATGCAGTTAGTTTCAGGCCTTGAAGGTCTGGGTGAGGGTGCCTCAAGGGGTGACAAAAGATCCAGAGCTGGATCCAGTGTCACCTAAGAGCAAATCAGATGAGACCAAAGCTAGACAAACCAGACTTGTCGAGGCCAGAAGGGGGCAATGAGGATAACATTCCTCTTCAACCTGGAGGCCTTCTGCAAACACTGGGGAATTAGGGGCAGCATAGGAAACTCAGAGTAGACCAGGAGGCAAAGCATGGAGTACAGCATCCGTTGATGACTGTTCCTGAGGAGGGGTTCAGAGACCACTTATGAGGCATCAGCAGGACTCTGATGAGCCTGTCTGCTAGGATGTTGGACTCTCTTGGAATGTGTATTGCCACTAGAAAGCTGTTGGTAGAGATCGCCCTTTGTTACACGCTCATAGATTCTTGACACAGGGGGTAATACTGGATTCCTCCCTGTTTGTTGATGTACCAGACCACATACATATTGCCCGTCTGTACTACAATATTCCCTACAGGAAGAAAGCTGTGTAGCTCTTGCAACACCAAAAGAACTGCTCTCATAGCTAGGAAATTGACATGCAAGTTGGTCTCCTAGGGTGTCCACGTGCCTTGAACCGTCCGACCCAGATAGTGCCCCTCCACCCCATCTGGGAGGCATCCGTGGTCAATGTGGCATTTGGAGAAGGAAGAATGAAGGGCTGCCCTGGAGTAACATCTGCAGAGTGAAGTGGCCATAGCAGGGATTCTTTGTATACTTGGAAAAGTCTGATGGGAAGGCTTTGTGGATTTCTGAGTACGGACCATTATACAGCTAATGTCCATTGCAACAGTCTCGTGTGAAGAAGCTCTGTGGGCAAAAGAGATATTGTGGCCACGACGGCCCCAAGAGCTCTGAGAACCAAACTCACTTGGGGGGTTTGGTATGGCTAGAATTTGATGTGAAGGTGTAGGCCTGATACTCAATCCACTGATAGATAAGCCTGAGTAACTGTGGTGTCCAGTCGTGCACCTATGAACTGTATCACCTGAACTGGTTCCAACTGGGATTTCTCCAAATTGTGAGTTATGCCAGGGTATGAAGCCATCTGTAAAAGGTAATCCCTGACCTAAATAAAACAATGCTTGGTTGGAGCAGTCAACAGCCAGTCATCCAGACAGGGAAATATCTGGAATCCTTGCAGCCTGAGATGAGCTGCAACCACCGCCAAGCATTTGAACACCCTGGGGCTGTGGTGAGACCAAATGGGAGTGATCTGAATTGAAAATGACTTGATTCCTAGCCTGAAATGAGGAAACCTTCTGGAGCACCTGTCCATCTTACAGTGGTAGTATGCATCCTTCAAGTCTACTGAGCACATCAAGTTGTTCATCCTCAGTAGAAGTAGGATGGACTGAACTATAACCATCCTGAATGCTGTGTTCTTTACAGATTTGTTCAGGGATGTAAAGGTCCAGGATTGACCTGAGGTCCTGTCTTTTTGGATACTAAAAAGAAGCTAAACACCTGATCTGATGATCAGAAGGGACCTCCTGGATGGCACTTTTTCACAGCAATTTTGCTATTTCTGTGGCTGCACCTTCCCTCTGATTGGGTGGTACATCAGGGAGGATAGATTTTTGCCTTGGTGTCTCTAAAAAGGGGATACATTATCCTCTGGATACGATCCTTAGCATCCATCGATCATTTGTGATGGCTTCCCAGGCTTCAGGGTGCAAGGAAAAGCACCCCCTGACTGCCTCCAGAGGAAAGCGGTCGGTCAACCATTCAGGAGCACTGGAAGGGTCTGTCTGAAAAGGACTGTTGAGACCCTTGGTTCTGTGGACCCCCTCGCCCAAGTGGGCCGCATCTACCATTCTGGTTATTTCCCCCTCTGCCTCTGGTGGAAAATTCTCCCTGAGAATCCTGAAAAGAACCCTGAGATTTCTTGAACCACATTTTTTACAACCACTCTGGTTCCTGGAGAAAGACCTTTGTGGAGTAGAAAAACGCATCCCGATGGCAGACAGGGTCTTCCCATCTTTCTCACTGTGGGAGAGTGTCTCTCAAACAGAGAGCTCAAACAAGGTTAATCCATCAAAAGGTGCACTGATAAAGGATGCCTTGACAGGTTCCGCAGAGTCACACAGCTGCATCCAGGCATGATGCCTTTTGGCAATCCTGTAACTGGCAGCCCTTGAGGTACACTCTGCCGCATGGGATATCAACCTCATGGACACATTCAACAGGGATTGGAGGGTGGCCAGTCTGGAGGAGAAAACCTTCCGATTCTTTGCAGCCATGGACCTCGGGGTACAGCTAAAGAGTTCCTTGACTAAGTCCCTCTGTAGTCTTGTAAAGTGGGACAGGTAGTTTAGCGCTCTCAAGGTGAAAGTGGCCGAAGCATAAACTCTCTTACCAAATCTGTCCAAAGCCCAAGACTTCCTGTCAGGGGAATGGACAGAGGAGCTCTCTTGGGCCAGCTTCTTTTTGGTGGCTGCCACAACAACCATGACATCTACTGGAATACCCTTAGTCCAAAAAGCTTTGTCCTGGGGAGCACTTAAGATAGTGTCTGTGCACTTGGGTATGGGCTCTACTATGTCTGGTTCTTTCCATGCAATAGAAGACACCAGCTTGATGAGCGGGTCTGCAGGGGGAGACACCCAGGATGTAGATGGGCCGGACCCGAAAGCCTGCAACAGAACTGATTCCTCTGAGGAGGGGTTTTGGGAAGACCATCCACCTTTTTGGCAGAGGATTTCTAATACGTCTCCAAAGAGTCATCATGTGGAGATCTTGGGGAACCCTTTTCCTTCCTCGAAATCAACATTAGTGTTGACAAATTCCTCCAGGGAATCAATGTGCCTCTTCTTGCACAGTCTCTTCCAAGGAACCTCCTCAATGGGATGCTCCAGGGAGGTGTCAGGAGATCTCTGAGAGTCCATAGATGGGACAATCTGGAGGCTTCCTGGGACTGGCTGTCCACATGCTAGATGACAGGCCTTGGAAACAGATCCAGTGGATGCAAGGGGAGGTTGCGCAGGGGTGAGAACTGAGGGTCTCCCAGAATGGGAGAGGACCCTCTTCCACCACTTTGAGGGCAGAAGGGCTCCGAACACCAGAGGGCAGTCCCCCCTGGGGCCAAGGCCAGCACAGCGTACAACCCTCAGGGGCTCCGAGCCTCCCACTCTGAAGGGGGAGTTAGAGCCAAGCTGTTAAACAACAACACTTTGAGGGAAAGCGACAAATCTAAAAACCTTGGAGTTGAAGTCATTCCCCCAGACTCGACTTCGAGGCTACAGCTCCGAAACACACTGAACAGACACTGTTGGAGCCAACCGCATCGGAGTAGTAGTCTAAAGCGAAGATGTGATGACTACTGGCTCTGACACCCCGGTTCCTGTGACTTAACAGAACCGATGAGTCTGAAACGGAAGGTCAGACAGGAGAAGGAGCCACAAGGCATAATGGGGAAAGCCTCACAGATCCAGAAGGGGAGAGAGTAGGCAAAATCCCCATCTGAATCTGAGCTTTGAGAAATTGCCTGATCAATATACCAACATCCTTGTCCGAAGGAAAACCTGATGGAGGAGGAAGTGAAAGCAGGTCTGGTAATCCTTTTTGGGGAGATCTTTTAAAGAGGAGCTCTCTGAACCGAGACGCTTGGGCACCAACTAGGAACAGAGGTCAGGGGGAGAGGCAACTGACTGAACCAAAGGGGAAGGTTCCGATTCCTTTAGTTCCAAGGGTTTTGGGACCTTTTTTGCAGGCTCCAACTGAGAAAATCGAGACCGGTCAAGAGAATGTTTTCTGGATTCCAGGGCCTCTTTATGCTTCCTGGAGGGGGTTTGAGCCCATGACAAAGAAAAAAGGGGAAGAAACAGGCAATAACCCCTTAATAATCCGTTTATTATGGTGATACGCCAGAGCTTGCAGGTGAAAGCCCGCACAGATAGAAGAGTCGTTGCTCAAGTGAGCAGCCCCCTAAGCAATGGAAGCACTCACTGTGGGCATCAGACAAGGGAATCTTATGCCCACAGAAAGTGCACTTCTTAAACCCTACGGGCTTATCAGCCCTGTCTGACTTGAGATAGGAAATAAAATAAAAAAAAAGCAAAGAGCAGGACAGAAAAGGCCTATGTTGGACAGAAACTCGAACTACGAATAAGAGTACCAGTATAACTAGATGGAACAAAGAAAGGTGACAGATGAAATGTATAATTTGAAAAGTGAACACTCACTGTGAAAAATCAACAAAAACAAAAATCACTAGATCACTAAAGCCAATAACTCTGATGGTGAAGCACTATTCTATTGCACCATAGCCAAATTATGGAACTCCCTCCCACCCACAATTACCTCCATACCATCATGCACCCACTTCAAAACTTTACTAAAAGCGCACCTAAAACATGCTGGCTATGCCCTTGGAACTCCCACTCTAATATCACCCACCCCATCCAACCACTACCTTTCTTTTCACTCCACTAACTACCTTGATTATAGCAAGCTCAGATGCTCATAAGCCTAGTACTTACTATACAGCAGGAACTTCTTATTGTAACATTTGTTAATGTCTTATGTACTTCACAGATAAAGATTCTAGTTGTCTACTGATGTACTATGTTCTTCATCTGTAAACATGTTGTAAGTAATTGCTATATTAAATTGTTAATCGCTATGTAATCCAATGTAACTACTGTCTGTTTATTTTAACAGTGGAGCTTTCCTCCCCGGGCCTCCGCTGAAAATGGACCTACGTCCAGTCGGACACTCCCGGTCAACAAATGTAAATAAATAAATATATAAATAAAATGCACTCAAGAGGAGCTGAAGGGCACCAAAAACATTGCTGCTCATTTGAAGAGCGGCCAACGAGATCTGAGGTATTTGGGGGGGGGGGGGTTGTGGGTAGGGAGGAGGAGCGCAAGCTTCAAATCTCAAGCTAGTGACTCGTCCAAGTTGGTTCCAAGGGTCGGAACAGAGACCTACAGGTTAATGAATGAATGAAGATGACGGATATATTTGGTTTCTTAAAGGGATCAAGTCCTATTTTCTATAATAAAAGCAAAAAACACTTACATAAATATTACATTTTCCATGAGGAAGGATTTCTCAAAGGGAACTTTTCTGCCAGAAAGGAGCTGAAGACTGGCTGCTTCTCTTAGTGAAGCCTCTGAGCTGCTTCTTCACGAGACAGCAAGACACTACTGAAAATTTTCCACTCCGACAGCTGATGTTCTCTCCACAGGTCTGAGCAATCAGTAGTGAGGGTACAAGTGAGGGAAGGAGCCAGAGCTTTTGAAGGCTGGCTGCTTGCTGTATCTTGAGACAAGACACAACCCATATAGCCTACAGGCTACTTGCAGCAGTGGGAATGATGAACATAGGAGAAAGATAATTTCCCTACGACTGCCAAAGCAATCATATGCCAGTGGTGATGCTGAGTCACTACTTTCCCAAATGTAGTATCAATGCATTATCTGCAGACTGTATGCTCAGAATCAGCCAGACCTGTTAAATGAAAAGAACTACAAGGACATATCAATCGAGAGTGAAGCAGATATATAGATAAACTTCCTCTACATTTACACAACGCAGCAAAGGCCCCTTGGAAAATAAGGAGCAAGAGACTTGGCGTAGCTTTTGCCTGGGACGACTTTTACCATGACTGAGACTTTATATTCAGAACCGCATACCTCTTTATACGGAATAAATTTTTATTTTCCCAAGAATGAATTGATGACTTTTTTTGAATGAAGTGTATTTTGCTTCAGTGAATGAACACCATCTGCTAATACGTATGCTAGAACTTAGAAGGCAGTCGAAAGACGTTAGTACCAAATCCAGCAGTTAAACACATTCAACGAGTTAAAATGTGAAGTAAGACAATGTTTTTCTATATGCTGACACTGTGCTTTTCTGCAGTCTCATCTATAACAGGATTCTTGTGCTACCACATGTAGACATTACACAGTTTGAAAGCAGACGAGAAACATACCTTAAGTGAGTCAAGCCAGGGAATATTTCCTTTATCTCTGAACCAAAGAGGTGCTGCCATAGCCAGCTTTAGACACTAGTGAACTCTGTGGTCGCTGGGGACCCCCTGTTCAGGGTGAGGCCCCCAACCACAACATGTTATATTCATATTTTGTAAAAGCTAATACAGTAATCTTGTACAATTAAAAAAAACATGTGGGTAGCAATAACTCTCATGTATATCTCCTTTACAATTTAAAGCAATCTGTGGTTATAGTAACAGTGTTTTATCAAGTAACATGCATCACAAGTCCATTAAATATTTTACACCACTGATATAATGCCCCTGGCTTAGTTAAGCCCTCCTGGTGGACATTCTCTCCACTAACACTAACATAGCTAGCTTTGGGTACCTGCAATACCCGTGGCTGCAGGTGGCCCCCTTAATCATCCCTGACTGTGTAGGGGCTCCCCATAGCTGCTGCTGGTTGGGGGGAAAATAAGGAGAAAAAAAATGTAGAAACTTCCTGATTATGTTCTTTAACCTGAGCAGGGCTGTGATATCACCCTGTTAGGATAAAGCTGATAATGAACATGAGCAAGGTAAACACTAGAAAGATCAGCAGCCCAAAATGACTTATCTCAGTGCATGGCTTGTTTTAGGAATTGATGCTTCTGATTTTCAAGGATGGGTTTCTCTTTCAGGGAGTTCTATAAATACTGGGAAAACACAAGATACTATAACTCTCAACTTTGCTGAAGAATTCTGCACAATATCAAAATTAATAGCAGACTAAAGGCCCAAAATCATGAACGTGTTTTGAATACAACATTTTTTCCATCAACATGCATTTTTGGGCAGTAAGAGGTATAAAACTCTGATGTCTGGATTTACTGTCAGTAATCCTGAATGATTTAGCAGCCAATCACACTTATTATGAAGGACAGAGCAAAACTGAGGCAAAATCAGGGAAGGTCTCTGAAATCAGGGTCAGTGACATGTATGCATTACTTGCCAGTGAGGTAAATAAAAATGGCTTATTCCTGCTGCTGTTTGATGACTGCTAAACAGCAATCACTGATCTGGTGTGGCAGTATCAGTGTTGCACAATGTATTGCCATTTGCTGTAATCAGTGTAAAATTAGTATTGCTATGGTGTGTGTGTGTGTGTGTGTGTGTGTGTGTGTGTGTGTGTAAAAAAATAACACCGATTTCTGTCTGTGCACACACACAATAACACTGGGGGACACACATTATTCTTCTAGGTATCAGTAAAAACTGCAGCTAACAAGTAATTACATTTCCAAAGTAAGGCATAAAATATATCATAGAACATTCAGACACTTAAACCTTCTAGGAGTGTGGTGGACCCCCACTCCCCGGACTGTATAAATGAATACATCAAGGCCCCTTTAATCATCCTTTGACTGTGTGGGGCCCCAAAAAAGCTACTGTTGGTTGGGGAAAATGAGAGGAAAAACCTGAACAGGACTGTAACATGCCCTTATTAACACACTGAGCAGAGTGGATGAGAGTTGTTGACCACAACTGTTAGCTGAGATATACAAGTATCCTGTTTTTTTTTTCGATTATTTATACAGATTATTGTTTCTAACAATTAATATATAGCATTTTTATTGCCTGCTTTTTAGTCTTTGAGTGTATTTTATCGCTATTAACTAATCTGCACAAGTAACTGATTTGTTTGCAGTTAAAAGCATTCTGTATCATTACAAATCTTTATCAGTTTAAAAACTTTAATTTGTGGCTTTCTCTAGTGCTTACTGTCTGTAGGATATTGGTGGCTTTGCAGTTGCCCGCCCCTACTGTAAATCTGATCTGTGACACTCCTCCCAGTCTAGTGTCATTAGCTCATTCTACCTAATACAGACAGAACATTGGAGAAGGCTTTCTGTTTCTCCTTTTTCCCTTTCAAAAAAAAAATTTTTTTTTTGCCTGAATCTCCTTGCGTTCTGACTGTGCTTCTCAAACATTTTGGAAATATAGAGTATATTTCAGAGCATTTATAACTGTAATTGCCTTAATATTGCTACAACTCAAGTGCTCTAGGTTGCACTGTATCTGAAGTGTTTGTGTGTTTTAGCTGCTTTTCTGTATATATAGACTTCTCTGTTTCTTTAACTAAATAAGCTCTGCAAAGTTGTTTTATTGCATTCCTGCCTGTATTTCTGAATTTTTTTGCACTTTTAAAGTTTGTTTTTGCTTAGTTTAACTGGTAGGCTACACACTCAAGCATTTACTGTGTTTCTGTACCTAATTTCTGCTACTGTGTAAAAAAAAAAAAAAAAAAAAAAAAAAAAAATCCTTGTTTCCCGCCTTTACTGAACTAGAATAGTCCAGTCTTCAGGTATTGCTGATCTCTGGGCTGTGTCATAATTCCTGTGTTGCCCATATTCTTATTTGGATAGGAGGAAGCTTCTTTGTTCACCAGTGAGAGTGGGGAGCTCTGAGCAGCCTATCTGTCCCTTGAGGAGTGGTTCCAGCCCAGTGACTTGTAGCTTATTGGCAGTTTTGCACCATTTCCTATCTCTTTCTAACCCCCTGCTTTAAAGCGCGATTTTGCGCTTGTAATTTAAAGTTTGTCCTGTTTGTTGCATTTACCTGTTGAGGCTACACACTCAAGTGCGCTAGCCTGTGTTACATATTTATTGCATTTTCCTGCTGTTTGTTGCAAAAAAGAAAAAAAAAACAAAATAAATTATCCTTGTTTCCTGTCTTTCCTGACCTAGAGTAGTCCAAATACAGGCTTTGCTGTATTCTGGACTTTTGGAAAGTTCCTGTGTTGCCCATTTCCTTTCTTGGATAAAGGGAGGCTTCTTTATTCACCAGTGGCAGTGGGGAGCTTAGAGCAGCCTATCTATCCATGGAGGAGTGTTCCCAGCACAAGAATCTGGTAGTCTATTGGCCGTTTTGGGCCAATTTCTAGCTCTTTCAAGTCCCCCTGTATAAAACCCGCTTTGGCTCGGTTTTTGCGCTTGTAACTACTCAGCCAAGCTCCTCGTGGTCCTGCAGATTGGTGCTAGCAGCAGAAAGGCTAAAAGAGCGACTGTTAACCTGATAAGTGTTTTTTTTCCCTGCTACTACCTGGCCGACTGTCCGATCTATCTAAACTGCAAGTATTTCTGCTTCTTGAACTGTTTTAAACTGTTTAAAGTTGTTTTTGCACCTGCACTTTTAAAGTTTGTCCTGTTTGTTGCATTTACCTGTTGAGGCTACACACTCAAGTGTGCTAACCTGTGTTACATATTTATTGCATTTTCCTGCTATTTGTTGCAAAAAAGAAAAAAAAAAACAAACAAAAAAATCTCCTTGTTTCCCGTCTTTCCTGACCTAGAGTAGTCCAAATACAGGCTTTGCTGTATTCTGGACTTTTGGAAAGTTCCTGTGTTGCCCATTTCCTTTCTTGGATAAAGGGAGGCTTTTTTCTTCACCAGTGGCAGTGGTTAGCTTACAGCAGCCTATCTATCTCTGGAGGAGTGTTCCCAGCACAAGAATCTGAAAGTCTATTGGCTGTTTTAGGCCAATTTCTAGCTCTTTCAAGTCCCCCTGTATAAAACCCGCTTTGGCGCGATTTTGCGCATAGCGCAGCATCGGGCAGCTCTGCTTAACTGGGTTTAAACCATTCTAGGCTCCACAAAGTCTGCTCTTCACTTTTTCCCTTAGAACTGATCTAGTTCTCATAATAAACACCCTATTCCTACTCTAAAGCCTGGCACTTGCTCACTAAAGCAATTATATTAGTCAGCACTAAAAAATTAAAAGCACTACACCCTCACAAACTCCCCTTGAGTACCTTGTTCCCCATTGGCCCTTTTTTCCAATTATAAAGGAATTCCCAATACTATTCTAGCATGTCCAAAGGTCAGTTGTCAATCTCCTCTCCGGTCCAGCTGGTGAATCTGGGAATCTTGAGGCAATGTTACAACTGCCTCATGTACACAGACAACCCTCTCCTCCTCCCAACAAATTCCAACACATGAGAAATGCAACCATATAGCCAAACTGGAGGCTAAGCTCTCTCAACTCAGTACTGGCATAACCAGTCAGGAGGAGAAGGAAACCACACTCACTACAATTCCAGTCTCACATAGACCTGCCACGGCAGCAAACCAAACACAAACACATAAAAACATACTCGGAGGCTCTAAATAAAAATCGGCCTAAGCAGCAGAGACCTCCAAAGCAGACACTCAAGCAACCGCTACCCCCAAAACAAAACACGTGCAACACATAGCTCACAAAGCCAGTGTGCCAACAGTCACAGCCCTTAAGGCTAAACAACACACCTGATACACTTGTAATAGGTGACTATCGTCAGGCACACTGACGTCCCGCTCATCAGGCTGAACAAGGAGAAGGTAACGGTGAGCTGCCTGTCGGGCGCTAGGATCCGCCACATAACACAAGCACTCAGGTCACTCCAAGGCAAGTACAAATATGACTCAGTCATTGTCCATGCTGATGTGAATGACCTGAGACATACCTCCCTGGACTACATGAAAAGAGACAGAGGAGCTCTCCGAGCATGTAGCCCAGGCCGGTATGACCCTGACCTTGAGTAGCATCTTACCTTCACCAAGAATGATGCCACAATATGAAGACAAGATGATCAATTTCAACAACTGGCTTAAGTATTGGTGTCATTCAAAGGGGATCCAATGCCTGTCAGCCTGGGATGACATGCTCGACAAGCCACGATGCTTCGCTAGGGACAGCTTGCACCTGTCACCCCTGGGCTTTCGGATATTGGCAAAGGCTCTTGCCACCCCATAGTGCCTGTTTTAGGCAAGGCTCAAAAGACAAACCCACCTCCATAGGTATCACAAGGGATAAGAAACTAAGAGTAATGCTACTCAACGCCAGAAGTCTAAACCTCAAGATGCACGTACTCGAAACTCTCCTTAGCATGGAGAACATCAATATCTGTGCAGTAACAGAAACCTGGTTCAAGGCTCCCGAGAGCACCCCAGCACTACCAGGTTATACCTCATACCATGCTTTTCGGCCCCAAAACTTGGACCGAACCACAAAAGGAGGAGGAGTATCAATATTCATCAAAGATACCCACACCTCCAGGTTGGTGGCACAGCACGAAGCATCAGAGACCATCCATGTGCAACTAACAGTGGGTAAAAAGTACAGTTTTGTACCTACCATAAATGTAGATGTTCGAGTGCTAATACAGCTGCAGTAATCACATATGGGTTCTCTGCCTTCAGGCGGTCCCTCGGTCAGCCGAATTCCAAAGTCTAGGTCCGGCGTCGGTTGTTGTCCCTTCTTTCCTGACGTCAGTGCGACAGGGGTATGTAAGACACGGCCGACGCCATATTCTTCAGTTTTTCTTGCCCCAGATGTCAGGTGCCCCCAGAAAGGAAGGCAATACATAAATGATATATATATATATATATATATATATATATATATATATATTCAAGCAATGCAATGTAATCAAAAAACAGTAGTTGCAAGCAAATACACCACAGGAGGATAACCCAAATTAGGTTGTATGAGGAGGTGTTAGCCACTAGTACTTTACCAAGAGGGGAAGGAGGGAGGGAAAACTGTACTGCAGCTGTATTAGCACTCTAACATCTACATTTATGGTAGGTACAAAACTGTACTATGTTCATCGTGCATACAGTTGCAGTAATCACATATGGGTGGAATCCCAAAGCTACGCACAGGGTGGTAGGCACTAGGTGGAACTGGGATGAGCCAGAATGCCCTGCAACACAGCAGTGGCAAAGCCTGCTCTAGTTTTGGAATATAAAGGCAGGTAGTAGTGTTTTGTGAAGGTATGCACAGAACTCCAAGTGGCTGCCTCCAAAATATCTTTGGTAGGAACTCCTCTGAGGAAGGCTGTAGAGGTAGCTGTTGCCCTGGTGGAGTGGGATCTGATGCCTGTAGGGACAGATGTCCCATGATAGGAGTAACAAAATCATATGCAGTGGCCTATCCATTTTGAAATTGTTTGGTAACAGGCTTCCCTTGAGCTCCTACAGCATAGGACACAAAAAGTTGTTCTGATTTCCTGAAAGGTTTTGTTCTGTCCAAATAATAACGTAGCTGTCTATGGATGTCTAAGGAATGTAGCAGCCTTTCCCCTTTGTTTTGAGGATTGGGGTAAAAGGTAGGTAAGTGTATGGCTTGATTTAAAGCTACCCTGGATACCACTTTAGGCATAAATGACGGGTTGGTTCGAAGGGAAACCTTGTCCTGATGGAAGATGAGAAAGGGCTGCACAGCCATGAGGGCTTGCAGTTCCGAAACCCTACGAGCTGAGGTAATGGCCAGAAGGAAAGCTGTTTTCCAGGACAAATATTGCAAATATTGCAAATCTGTTGAGGTAGCTGGTTCAAAGGGAGGCAATGTTAATTTTTCCAGAATGCAATTAAGATCCCAGGCTGGCACTGGTTGTTTCCTTGGTGGTCTTATATTCTTAGCCCCTCTGAGGAACTGTCTTACAAGTGGGTGAGAGAATAACGGTGGATCCGTGTTGAATTCTGCAGAAATGGCCGAGGCATGGATTTTTATGGAGGAAAATGAAAGTCCACTGTTCAGCAGCTCAGCTAGATACTGTAATACCTGAGGCAAATTCAGTTTTCTAGGGTCCTGGCCTTTTTTCTCATTCCAAGAGCAAAACCGTTTCCATTTTGCGGAGTAAGCCTTTCTAGCAGATGGCCGCCTGGCCTCCAGAATGACGTCCTGCACCTCTTTGGTGAGTAGTGTCTGTTGTGGTGTTAAGGAATTTTCCATACAGCGAGATTGAGTGTTTTCAGTTGACTGTGAAGAGTTTTGTAGCTGTGCTGAGTCAGCAGAAGAGGCATTAGAGGTAGAGGCCAGGGAGGAGTATGTGTTAGGCTCCTCAGGAGTGGGTACCAGTGCTGTCTTGGCCAGTCTGGAGCAATCAGTATCATCTTCGGTCTGTCTGCTCTTGTTTTCAAGAGCACCTTGGGCAGAAGAGGCAGAGGTGGGAAAGCGTATACTGTCCATGCTGTCCAACTGAATGAAAGGGCGTCCACCCTCCAGGCCTTTGGATGAAAGGTCCTTGAACAAAACTTTTCCAATTGGTGATTCCTGTGGGAGGCGAAGAGATCTATGTCTGGCCTCCCCCATGCTTGGATTATCTTTGTAAACACCTGAGGATGCAACTTCCATTCGTGCGGATCTGTCATATTTCTGCTTAGACTGTCTGCCAGCGTGTTTTCCAAACCTGGCAAGTACTGTGCTTGAAGTTCGATTTGCCATTCCAGAGCCAAGTTCCAAAGTGTCATGGCTAGTCTGCACAGGGGGTATGAATGTGTTCCTCCTTGTTTATGTACCACATTACTGTGGTGTTGTCTGTTCTTATCAATAATTGTCCTGGATGCAGGAGGTCCTTGAATGCTGTAATTGCATTTATCACTGCTAGCATTTCTTTTTGATTGATGTGAAGGTGCTTTTCCTTTTGGGACCATTGGCCCTGAATGCACCTGTCTGTCATGTGTGCCCCCCAGGCGTAATCTGAGGCGTCTGTTGTGATGACTTGATTTGCTTGAGGCTTGCAGAATGGGAGACCTGTGTTTGCTTGACATGCTTGGGCCCACCATAGAAATTCCTTTTGCAAACATGGAATTATTGGTATTATTGTTTCCAAATTGTGGCTGTGTTGAGACCATAGGTTTTTGAGATACCATCCCAAATGAAACCAAGACCCAATCCTCCAAAGGCAGGCATCCTGTCGGGTGGACCCCAGCCATAAACAAACTATACAATAGAAGGAGGAAGCTACTACATGATAGATCAAAATCCCAAAAAGGGAAGGCATCTCTGATCAGTATTAGCAAAAAACTACGGGCACTCATAAAATCGTCTAAGGCCAGCTTCGAGAGAAAAATTGCACAGGACACTAAGGATAATCACAAGGCTTTCTTTAGTTATGTTAGAAACCTGGGTGGGAATTCCCAGATATGCTCAGAATTAGTCCGAAATGACAAAAAATACACCGAACCCACAGACATTGTCAACATCTTAGCTGACAGGTTCAGTGCAAACTTCTCCCCCCCCCCCACCAAAAGGGCAAATATTTATCCCAGCAGAGTGCTGCCCCCGTGACATCTCAGATGCTCAGGTAAGAGCCACCCTCTCCCAAGCAAAAAACACAGCATCAATGGGACCAGACGGTGTCCCGGGCTGCGTCCTACATGAACTCCAAGAAGAGCCAAACCCAAACATAAAACTACTGTTCAATCTCAGCCTTACTACAAGATATGTACCCAAAGAGTGGCGTACAGCAACAGTGGTCCCTCTCCACAAAGGTGGTGCCTCAACAGATCCTAGAAACTATTGCCCCATAAGCCTGACTAGCTTGGTCTGCAAAGCTATGGAAAGGATCATCATGGACCTCATAAATAAAGATATTGGGGACCTACAGACACTGGATCCTACCCAGTTCGGCTTTGTTAAGGGCAGATCCTGTCTCTTAAACCTGGTCAATTTCTTTGAAACAGTCACCAAGGCCATTGACGAGGGGAAGGTGGTCCACACAGTCTACCTGGACCTCGCAAAAGCCTTTGCTACAATACCCCACTCGAGCATTATAGATAAGCTCACCAGCATAAATATAAACCCCTACGTCACTAGATGGGTTGCAAACTGGCTCAAGGACAGAACCCACATGGTTAGAATTGCTGGAGCCATGTCAGACTCCAAACCAGTTACAAGTGGCGTCCCACAAGGCTCAGTCCTGGGACCTCTCTTGTTCGGTATATATTTCTCGAAGGTACAGGCCAACACGGAAGGACTGTGGCTGACCAAGTTCGCAGATGACTGCAAACTAGGCGCCATAATCGACTCTCCAGCTGACACAAGCATCCTACAAAAGGGCCTCATAGAAACAGACAACTGGTGCCAGAGCCATGGCCTCAAGCTAAACGCCAAAAAGTGTATAGTCATCCCCTTTGGCAAAAACAAAGTGCCCACAAATTACCACATAGGTGGCAATTCATTAAGTACAGAAGTAATTAGGGACCTGGGGACCCAATTTGATAGCAATCTCTCATTTGAAAACCACGTGGCCAAAGTGGTTAGAAAAACATTTTATATAGCCCACCTAATCATGAAGGGATTCACATCTAGATCAGGGGAGGTCATCGTGCCTCTTTACTCATCCCTCATCAGGCCCATAATTGAGTACAATGCCCCTTTTGAGATGTACCTTACCAGACACCTGCAGCAACTGGAAAGACCCCAAAAGTACCTCACCAAGAGGAACAAAGGGCTCAAACAGATGCCATATGCTGCCCGGTTAAAGAAACTCCAGCTCTACTCAGTGGCATACCGCCTGCTCAGAGGCAATCTGTGCCTGACGTATAAAGCCATGTCCAACCCGGAATTAATGGACATGCTGCACCTCAGAAAATCCAAATCCCATCGAGCTACGTGCTCGAGAGACTTGAACCTCAGCACTGAAATAAATAGGACATGCTGGAGGGACAGATTCATAACCCAGAGGCTCCCTTCACTCTGGAATAAAATCCCAGTCCAGGTTAGGCAGAGTCCCTCATTGACTCTCTTCAAGAGGAATCTTGATGAGTGGATGGGAGATCGTAGGTTTACCCCGGGGGTATCACTTCTGTGTCACTGTTAGACAGAGGCACAGTATACTAACCTCGAAAAAGGGCATAGCAAAATTCATTTAAAATGGGTGGCGAAAGCCAAACACACTCTGGCTAGGCTTATAAATGCCCTAGGGCAGATAGCCTAGTATGAACCTATGAAGATAAATAAGATAAAGGTGATAATGGCCTCTGCTCTCAGTTGCGCCCATTCTAAAACCAGCTCTGCCAATATGTGTGAATACAGAAAGTTGCTGTAGGTTATGTGGGGGAACTGCATGGCTATTGCTTCTTTAATTTTCATCACAGTTGAACTTTAGAGGCATGCACAGGAGGTCCACTGTAGCTTCTGTCTGTACTGAAGACAATATGGTCATTGTTGCTTTTACCTTTCACACAGACCTCAGAGGAAAAGCAAAGAAAGTTACTATAGCTTTTGTTGGGGCAGTGTACTGCCTACGAGCAACACAGTACTACATTATTGTAGCCATTTTTTTCTCACTTTCCTCACAATCACACATCAGACATGTATACATGTGGCTGCCTGTGAGGTTAGGGGTGAGGACTAAGTAATGCTGTGTGTATGAATGTCAGCAGTCCTTTGAAATATATGACTGTGGCAATCTGAATCTCTGTTTTCATCTCTAACACCAGAGGGATGCATAGGCAGGAACTGTCTTTTTGGGGTGGAAGGGGAAGCAGGCAGTATTCCCAAACACGGCCTGTGAATCCTCAATTATCTTGTTAATTTACTGTGAGCTACTATTTTGTCAGCTGTGAACATTAAGCCTTGGGCACAACTTAGGTCTTCTCTGAAAGAAGACTAAAACTGAAATTCCTTTTCTTACTCATGATTATTATTTAGACCACCAGTGGATTAAAAGACTAGGAAAATGCTTCAAAATGCACCCCAGAGCATCCATAACCCCTATAGCTTCTGGAGGCACTGACTTAATTGAGTTATTTCCTAAATGTTTAATAATCTGTTGCCTTGGTCAGAAAAGGTGATTTAAAAGGATGCATAGAAAACTAAAGCTGAAAAGCAACAATGAATTTATTTCCTTAATCATAATTTCTGTTCAAGCCATCACTGGATGAAAAGGTTGTGTAGAAAGGAAAAAAAACTTTAAAAAGCACATCAGAGCATATAGAAAGTTATGGATTCTTGAAAAAGTTGAAGAGTAAGGCAAAATGTGAGAAAAGGAAGAAAAAGATGATGTGCATACAATGGGGATCCCAAGATAAGGGAAGACAGAAAAGAGGATGTGTGTGTGTGCGTGTGCGCGCGCATGTGTGTGTTGGGGGGGGGGGGGGCTGGAACAGTAGGCAGTGCCTAGGGCACCACTTTACCTATTCACCCAAGTCCAGCCCTGTACGTATAGCTGTTGTAATGCATTATTGTTACAACTAAATGCCAGTAATTGTAAATGTCCCTTTGTGAGATGGGCCAACATAGTGTAATACTCAGGCTTACTGTAATGTAAGAATATTGTAACTGCAGGTCCATCTGTGCTTACTACTCCTAAAAGTTTGCAGCATGAACAAAAACTTCCTTAAGAAGGGTGATAATGACAGGAGGATACTTGGACTGAAAGTGCCAAAGGGACCCCAATTTGATATTTGCTGGGAGCCCCCAAAATGTTAACACTGGCTATGGCTGTTGCACTGATAAATGAATTAAGCCCTCTACTGTGCGTGTCTGCATGTCTGTGTGCATAGTGTGTTTGTGTGTCAGAAAGAGTGTATGTGTGAGAAACAGAGACAGACAGACACAAAGGCAGCCTTACACTGCCATCCTCCCATCAAATAAGCTAATAAAGCCCAGTACCGGTGGTATGATTACTGCCTTCACTCTGGGTCAAAGAGGTGTTGTGCTAGTCGACAAAAATTAATTAAGCTCTCAGGAGTGTGTGTGTTTGTGTGCGTCGGTCTGCCAGGGGGCAGTCAGACAAGTCTTATGCCTCCATTCTCCCATGAAATAAGCTAACAGAGCACACAGTACCACTGGTATGATTATTCCTTTATCCCTGGGTCAGAGAACTTGTACTGGGAAAATACATGAAACCCTTAAGAGAATCAGACAATGCAAGAGGGTCAGAATGGAGTGATGATACATTAACAGTCAAAGGAAAGTCGTATTGCTGGAACAGAATTCATCCTCAGCTCTTGGTTAGTACCTTGACTAGATGGACCCTGTTTTTCACAAAATCCCACCAAGACGTCACCGATATATAGACTGCATTTTATATAGCATATATCATGGACAGAAGTAGGTTAAAATAAAAAAGGTAGCTGCGTGTACAAGACCCAGAATAAAAAAAAAACTACCCAATCCTAGTAAGAGCACTGGTGCCAGGAATGGAAAAAATGACAGTATAGAATCCTCAAGACATGGAAACATCCAGAATGCAAACTATTAAGCTTAGGCAATGGGTACAGCAGGAATTAATAAAATAAAATGTAGCATTTACGTGACTGAAATATTCTGCTAATTCATAACTGAGTTATTCATTAAAACAGAATTACCATGCAGATATTGGGGTACAGATATTCTGAAGGTCATAGGCTGAGAGTACATGCATTCCAATAGGTATTTACTATCATCTAACAAGCATTCTTAGGAAAGTTTACTGCATCTTTACAAAGACGGACATCACAAAGATATCAAACTACTTGGAATGACTTTTCGTATTGCAAACATGGTATATGCAGATGCAATATATGTTTGGAAAATTTAAAAACAAAACATGGTTTACTTACACTTTAGCTTGATCTTTTGTTGCATATGATACGTTCACTACAGCTGTCTCTATATCAGTGTTAACTGCGGAATTAAAATACACAAATTTTAATGGCTAAAATCCATAGTTATAACATCAAAAATATTACATCTGTAAGAGCACTCCATCATGAATTGATCTTAAATTCACTGCGAGGCAATAAGTGAAAACTGAGATCACACAGTCTGCATTCTGCAAATGATTTTAAATGTAACATTTTTTCAACAAAACAGCTTTACAAAATTCTTTCGACTCTCCCTCTTCTAGCTTGTGTGACCAAATAAATGAAAACAGGACACATTTCAAAAATTCATGATTAGCTTGCCTATATATGATATGGGAGGGTGGCCTAAAGGTTAAGGTGTTTGCCTTACAAACACAAAGTGCAGGGTTTGAGTCTCACAAGGAATAATTAGCTTGGCTGAAAATAGCTCACAAGGGCAGTTAGCCTAGTACTAATCTATGAACCTATGTCTGTTTTCTGTTGAACATATTTAAACTGAATAAGAAACTTTCTTTGAACAATTTCACTTTTCTTTCAACTGGTTTGTGAAATCTGTAAACTTAAATGATCTGCAAAATGAATGGAAAATGCAATAAATTTTATGTGCCAGTATGTTTTCTGGATTTTTTGCAGCAACTCCATTCTTCAAGCACTGTAAAACAGCAACCCAGTCTTTCTCTACTTTTTCAGTTATCATGAGGTCAGTCTGTGATATGCCATTATCCACTATCAACATGGTGCTTCGCACCAAATACAAATTTCTATCATCCTTCAGGAGGTCTCCACATTTCTAACTCCATCCTAAACTAATACTATCTATATCAGTTTTTCTTTTTCTTTTCTAGCACTGAGCTCCCCATGGTTATCATTAGTCAGACATCACCAAATACAAAGGAAACTGTGGCTTTCACAGATTTAAGGGTGAAAATATGGTGGTGGTACATTTTATCAGCAACTGCTCCTGTGAATGAGACGCAACCTGCCAGGTGGTACACAAGCATCAGAGATACTACTGTTACCATTACTCAATCAGCCACCATGGTCAGCTCTTCCAACATATTTATATATATATATATATGGGTCTATTTTGAAAAAAATTTATTAAAAGTATTCACACTCCACTACAAAACGGATACACACATTAACGCTCAACAACACAAATACGTTTTCGTTTTGAAACTTCTTCAGATGTGGGCTGGTTTGTCTCCAATGGTTATTTAAATACTTTCATATTAAAAAGATCCAATCAAAGATTTCCAATTAAGTATGACAGGAACATTTAAAAAAACAGTAGAAATAGGTTGATACTAGGCTATCTGCCCTGGGGCATTTACAAGCCTAGCCAGTGTGTTTGGCTTTCACCACCCTTTTAGATTAGTTGACTGTGCCTCTGTAGAGTAGGTCAAAGAAGATAGCCCTTTTAAGGTTAGTTTACTCTGCCCCTGTCTAGCAGGGACACAGAAGAGATCCCAGGGGTGAACTTACGATCTCCCATCCACTCGTCAAAATTTCTCTTGAAGAGAGTCAGTGAGGGGCTCTGCCTAACATGGATTGGGATTCTGTTCCAGAGTGAGGGCAGCCTCTGGGATATGAATCTGTCCCTTCAGCATGTCCTATTTATTTCTGTGCTGAGGTTTAGGTCCCTGGAGCGTGTAGCTCTAAGGGATATGGATTTCCTGAGGTGGAGCATGTCCATTAATTCTGGGTTGGATATGGCTTTATACATCAGGCATAGATCACCTTTGAGTAGGTGGTAAGCAACTGAGTAGAGTTGGAGTTTCTTTAGCCCAACTGCACAGGGCATCTGATTGAGTTCCCTTGATCCTCTTGGTGAGGTACATTTGGGGCCTCTTCAGTTGCTGCAGGTGTCAGGTTAAGGTACATCCCAAATGGGGCATTGTATTCAATTATGGGCCTGATGAGTAGAGGGGCACAATGACCTCTCTTGTTCTAGATGTGAACCCTTTCATGATAAGGTGGGCTATATAGAAGGTCTTTTTAACCACTTTGACAACGTGATTGTCAAAAGACTGGTTTCTATCTACATGGGTCCCCAAATCCCCAATTACTTCTTCCGTACTTAATAGATTACCACCTATGTGGTAATTTGTGGGCACTTTGTTTTTCCCAAAGGGGATGACTATGCACTTTTTGGCATTTAGCTTAAGGCCATGGATCTGGCACCGGTTATCAGTCTCTGTGAGACCCTTTTGGGGGATGCTTGTGTCAGCCGGAGAGTTGATTATGGTGCCCAGCTTGCAGTCATCTGCGAACTTGGTCAGCCATAGTCCTCCCTTATTAGCCTGCACCTCAGAGAAGTACATACCGAACAAGAGAGGTCCCAGGACTGAGTCTTGTGGAACGCCAGTTGTAACTGGTTTGGAGTCTGAAGTGGCACCTGCAATTCTGACCATGTGGGTTCTATCCCTGAGCCAGTTTGCAACCCATCTTGTGACACAGGGGTTGATATTTAAGCTGGTGAGCTTATTTATGATGCCTGAGTGGGGTATTGTGTCAAAGGCTTTAGCGAGGTCCAGGTAGGCCGTGTGGACTACCTTCCCTTCAGCTATGGCCTTGGTAACTGTTTTAAAGAAGTCAACTAGGTTCAAGAGGCAAGATCTGCCCTTAACAAAGCCGAATTGGGTAGGACCCAATGTCTGGAGGTTACCAGTGTCCTTGTTTATGAGTTCCATGATGATACGCTCCATAGCTTTGCAGACCAGACTAGTCAGGCTTATAGGGCGATAGTTTCCTGGGTCCGTTGTGGCACCACCTTTGTGGAGCAGGACCACTGTTGCTGTACGCCATTCCTTGGGTACATATCCTGTAGTAAGGCTGAGATTGAACAGTGACTTTATGTGAGGGTTTAGTTCTTCTTGGAGCTCGTGTAAGACGCAGCCCGGGACACCGTCTGCTCCCACTGATGCTGTGTTTTTTCCTTTGGAGAGGGCAGCTCTCACCTGTGCATTTGTGATGTCAGGGAGGCTATATTCTGTTGGGATAGACATTTGGTCTTTTGGGGGAGGAAGGGGGGAAACTTTGCACTGAACCTGTCTGCCAGGATGTTGGCAATGTCTGTGGGATCAGTGTATTTTTTGTCATTTTGTACTAACTCAGAGCATATCTGGGAGTTGCCCCCCAGATTCCTGACATAACTAAAGAAGGCCTTGTGTTTATCTTTAGTGTCTTGCGCAATTTTTCTTTCGAAGCTGGCCTTAGATAATTTTATGAGGGATCGTAGTTTCTTGCTAGTACTGATCAGAGATGCCTTCCCTTTTTGGGATTTTGCTCTATCATGTAGTAGCTTCCTCCTTCTGTTGAATAGCTTATTTATGGCCAGGGTCCACCAGACTGGTCTCCTGCCTTTGGAGGAGTGAATCTTGGTTTTATTTGGGATAGCACGGTCCATGCATTCCTGTAGGTGTCCATAGAATGCATTTGTAAAGGATTCTGCTGTTTGGGCAGTATTTTCCACTGGCCTGTTGGCTTTGAAGGATTCCACCTCGGTTTTGAGAAGTCTGAAATTTGCTTTTGAGAACTTTCCACCGTGATTTCCTTGGCTGGAGGTGGGGATGGGATATGGATGTCCAGTGAGATTAACTTATGGTCTGATCTTACCAATGATGGACATACCTCTGGTGTGGAACAGAGTCCCCATGTTGGTAATGACCAGGTCCAATCCTCCAGTGGGAGTAGTGACCAGTTGTTCCATAGCATTTGAGTTTATAAATTCTAGAAACCGTTGGGCAAAAGTGTTGGGGCTTGAGTAGTTTTCCCAGTCGATGTTTGGGTAGTTGAAGTCACCCAATATTATTGTGTTTGGAGAGACCTTCATATTCTCCAGTGTTCTCATGAAGGCCGAGTGGGGTTCCTGAGTTTGGGAGGGTTGTCTGTAGCAGGCTACACACCGAAAGGCAGTTTTGCCCACTGTTAATTGTACATGGATGGTCTCCGATATATATATATATACATATTAAAACAAAATTCATGTATAAAAAGACTTTAAGACATCCAAGAAAAAAGAAATTATATGAAATTGCATACAAATGTTACTATAAAAGTACTATAAAAAATAAATGTTAAAATAATCATAAAAATGATAAAACCTTATACAAACTTGATTATAGCACCACCTTGTGGTAAAGACAGTAATTGTATAATACCATTCTAAAACATTTACTATAAATCATCTGTTTAAAAATCTTATGAAAGGGACTGAAACAGCCAAAAAATTCTTGGGCCAAATAAAAAATGAATACAAGAAATAAATATATATGAAATGAAATTAAATTGTTAAATATGTTACAAACTGTTTCTTAAAACCTCATTCTCCTATTTAAACAAATTAATTTTAACATAAATGAACAAGGATAAAGAATAGTAAATATGTAATTAAAATAAAACCCTAAAAACTATTAGTTCATGTTCTAAGACCTTATAATTTAGCAGCTCTTAATTTAAGAAGGGGGGCTATTGAGATACAATCATTTAGCCCTGGCCATTTGTTGGCTTGCAAAGTTACTTGCCACCAAAGCTCTCTATTTTCAATTATTTCTTCCCATAAGCCACCCCTTTCATCCTTTCTCACCTTTTTTATACAAAGAATAAATAATGTGCATCCAAGCACTCTAATTGGTGTTTATAGAGTGCGTTTGTTTCTTTTTTATTTTTCTACCTCATACAAATGCTCAAATTCTTCTTTTTAATTTGCGTTCTGTTTTTCCCCACATAAAATGCTTGACAGCATACCCATTTTGCCAGATACACTATCGCCATGTCTTCACAATTACGTGTTCTTTTCCCCTCTAGTACAATTTTTCTACTTTCTAAGTACATGGTTTCTTTGTTGTACAGATATGGACAATGAGCACAATGCCCACATTTAAATGTTCTTTTTCTTCTTGTGTTAATACTTCCTGCTTTTGTCGTATAATTCCTTTCCAATAAATTCTTTAAGCTGCTAGAATTTTTGTAAACTACTCTTAACTTTTCCTTAGGTATTCTATCTAGGCCAGTAATAGATATGAACCTGCTCCATTCCCTTTCTATTATACTTTTAACCAAGGTAGAACTTGCATTAAATTCTATAACCAGCGCTCTATTAAAATTCTCGTCAGTTTTTTTGGTTGTTCAGTACTTTCCTTACACTACAACCTAAAATTTGACAAAATTTTCCCTCTCTTCCTTCCAATACTTCCTTCTCCACTTTCTCAATCAAAGTATTTGGATAATTTCTTTTCTTAAACATCCGGTTCAAAATCTTCATTTCCTCTATAAAATCTTCTGTGCTTGATGTCATTCTAGATGATCTAATGTATTGGCCCCTGACCAAGTTTCTTTTCTGATGTATGGGGTGAGCACTACTGAAGTGCAAATAGGAATTTGAATAGGTACTTTTCCTAAATACTTTAGAATGAAACATTGTCCTTCTTGTATATCTCTACATTTAAATACCTTAATTTTTCATCCTCTCTTTTGTATGCAAATTCTAAAAAATCCAAACTTTTATTCAAAAAAATCAATAAAATCCAAAATTTCTTCTTAGGGTGCCTTCCAAAAAATACAAATATCATCCAGAAACCTCTTATATAATAACTATTTTTGGCTGTATATAGAGTCCAATACCCATTTTTCTTCCCATTTTGCTAGGATCAAATTTGCATACGTTGGTGCGCAAGCTGCACCCATGGCCACACCTTTTATTTGATGGAAATACTCCCCATTAAAATAAAATAAGTTGTACCTTAAAACTAGATCCACCAAATGTAAAATCACTGTACACTCATCACGTGTTAGGCCACCATCCTCAAAAATTATTTCCTCTAACATTACTTTTCCTTCCTCCTGTGGTATACAGGAAAATAAATAAACAATGTCAATAGTAGGGAAATACATATTGTCTGTATATAGATCCTGTTTGACACTTCTAAGAAAATCCCAAGAGTCTCTGAGAATATTATTAATCTTTAACCATACATTTTTAAGTTTTGAATCTATATATTTTTTAAGGGGTAAGGTTTTTGACCCCTCCGCTGCAACAATGGGTCTCAGCGGTGGATCCATCCCATTCTTATGTATTATGGGGATCCCGAATATAGTGGGTATTCTTGGTTTTTCTACTTTTAAATAACTCAACATCTTGTTGTCAATAAAACCAGCCCACATATGAAGAAGTTTCAAAACAAAAACGTATTTGTGTTGTTGAGCGTTAATGTGTTTATCCGTTTTGTAGTGGAGTGAATACTTTTAATAAATTTTGTAAACCCGGCTGTCGCTTAGCTTTACTGTGTACCCTCTGAGGGACTATTTTCAAATGTTGTAATATCGAACCCAAAAGTCTGAAATACGAAAATAGCGAAGCCACAGCACACTGGGAAAAACAAATCGGTGGTCCGTTTTTGGGGCTTTGCTATTTCCTTCACTGTGGTGTGATCTTGGAGTTGGTATATTTATGTCGGGGGGGGGCAAAGCCCCCCCACTTTAGCTTAAGTTTAAAGTGTAAGTTTTTTTTTTTTTTTTTGTCAAGGAACAGCAATTTTTTTCCTTGGTAAAAAAAAAAAAATTGCTGTTCTGTGTTTTCGTTATTATTGGGTTTCGAACTGTACGGTTCGATATTAAAACGTTCAAACTCCTGTGAGTTCGATATTGTAATATAGACCCTATATATATATATATATATATATATATATATATATATATATATATATATATAGATAGATAAACACCTTTACTGAACTCACTTGTGACGTAGGCACATTTACATTTACGTAAAAGTGATCAAACTGTATTAACAAATTAAAATTAAAAAAGTTATGTCCTTACCATAATGTTCCATCTGCGTTGTTGATGTTGAACTTCATTCACTCCTGACAGATGGGTTCGGTTGCGACCTTTCATCGGAATTGAGCCAGCCTTTATATAGCTCTCGACAGCCAAAAACTCTTGAGTTAAGGCTCTACCCACAAAGACCCTCTTCTCCATTACCTCAGATTGGGTTTGCAGCCTAGTATAGAAAAGGACAGAAGCCCTGTCTAAGCTATAACCCCACAACCTCCCAGAACAAGGTCTGATCCTCCAGAAGTCTCTCTGAGGGGGCAGGAGGGTGGGATGTCAAGAATGAATGAAGATCGACAACACAGCTGGAACGCTATGGCAAGGACATAACTTCTTTATCTGATGTTGTCAATCTTTATTCATTCTTGACAGATGAGAAAGAGTCCCCAGCTACTTTAGATCCTGGGCAGCCTTAAGGAAAGATATTTCTGAGTACCATAGAGCCAAAGGATGCTCTTCCCCTGGAGACCACATCTAATTTATAATGAGTGATAAAGGTATGAATAGTAGCCCATGCTACAGCTGCACATATTTCTTCTATAGAGGCCTTGGAATGAAAGACAGCTGAAGTGGAAACGGATCTGGTGGAATGCGCTCTAACCAGAGCAGGCAGTTTGAGTTTATTCTGACTGTAAACAAATGTGACACAATCTCTAAGCCATCTTGATAACCTAAGTTGATATCAGTTTACCCAAATCCAGGTCCAGAAAAGGATACAAATAGTTGGTCCAATTTTCTAGCAGATTTTGTTCTGTCCAGGTAAAAACGTAACTGTTTGTGGACGTCCAGCAAATGTAAATAGTATTCACCTTTGTTTGAAAATTTTGGAAAGAAAACAGGCAAGTCTATAGACTGGTTAATATTATATTCTGATACCACTTTGAGGAAGGACGACGGGTTGGTTCTTAGTGACACACTGTCTCCTTGTGAAATATGATGTAAGGATGCTTTACACACAAAACTTGTAATTCGGAAATTCTCCTAGCAGTTGTGATAGCCATCAGGAAGAGGGTTTTCCAAGACAAAAATCTGAGGTTGCAAGTAGCTGCTGGTTCAAAGGGCAGCCAAATTAGGCATTGTAAAACTAAAGTCAAATCACATGGCGCTATGGGGTCTTTGAACGAAGGTTTCAGATGTAAAGCGCCTTTAAGGAAAATTTTGCACAAACGAAGAGACATCAAGGGATGATCATTAAATCTGTTATGAAAATTGGCAAAAGCTGTTAACTGAACCTTAACTGTAGAAGTACAGGCTCCTGATTCAAATAAGGAAGCTAAAAATTCCTGGACCTTATCAACTGATGCTGAAAAGGGTTCTGTGTTGTTAGTACAGGCCCACATCGAAAATCTTTTCTATTTGCTAAGGTAAAGTTTCCTAGTGGATGGTTTATGGGAAGCCAGAAGAATCTTTTGTACTGGTGAGGGCAAGTTATTCTGCCTGGCAATTACTGGAATTGGAGATACCAAGCTGTCACTTTGAGATTTTGGAGATAGGGATGTACCAAACCCTGCAGGTGAGACAGCAGTTCTGGAGCAGGGTCCAGAATCCAAGGGTGGTGAACCAGATGAGGCCAAAGAAATTGCTAATAAAAAACAATAATTAAAGCACTTAGCTGAGAGTTATCAGTTGACATGTCTAATTTTCAGAGCGGCAAACAAGATCTGAGGTAATGGAGAGAGGGAATTGTGGGTAGAGCCTTAGCTCGAAAGTTTTTGGCTGGTGCGAACTGTACAATGGCCAAGTCAGTTCCAAGAGGTCAGAACCAAACCCATCTGTCAAGAATGAATGAAGATTGACATCAGTTTCCAATATATTTCTAGGGCGGCCACGGTGGTGCAGCGGTTAGCGTTGCCACCTCACAGCACGAGGTTCTCCGTTTTGATTCTCGGGTGGGGTGCCTTATGTGCAGAGTCTGCATGTCCTCCCTGTGGTCACGTGGGTTTCCTCCGAGTGCTCCGGTTTCCTCCCACATCCCAAAGACATGTTGTAGGTGGATTGGACACACTAAATTGGCCCCAGGCATGAGTGCATGCAAGTGTGCGCCTTCTGTGGAAGGTTGGGCGCCAGGCTGGCAACTTTACACTGTAAAAATTCACTGCCAATCATGAGCAGACATGTGATCCACTGTGGCGACCACTAACCGGGAAAAGCTGAAAGACAAAGAAGTTTTGCATACATTTCTATGTATCATTTTACCTAAGCAACATTACATAAATTATTTAATTCCTGCCCCCCCCCCCTTTTTTTTAAACAACATCTTTATTAAACCATCATTTACTTAAACCATCACTTAATGCTTTTCCAACATCTTGGCCCAGTAGCTGAATCTCTGTCAGCTAGGTCAAGGTTTGGTGATTTTAAATTTACTGAAACTTACATTCATATTCCACTACAAAGATTTCAACAGCTGAGATAAACATAAAAAATCATCTTTCACAAGTTAGAATATTTCCCTTATCCTACAGCTATACACCTTAAGACCTTGTGTGAGGAACAACACAAGGTGCGACAGAGAAAAAGTCACTCAAGACCATATTTATAAATGGATATGACATCATACTGGAAAATTAAAGACCCACCAGAAAAAAAAAAGGGTAGTGTGGTTGAACAAAAAACAGATTTACTGGACTTGTTTACACTGCTAGAAACTGAAGACTGTTCTACTGTAATTCTCGCTGTATGTACTGTACAGCAGTCAGCACATTATTCCCCTTTAATCTAGTATCAGATACTCTCAGTACAAGCTCTTTTCACACATTTTGGTGAACTACGACTAATGAAACATGACAGGGAGACTTTTGGGTTTTTTTTAGTATTTTTTTAAATCATTTTCACCTGACACAAACGCCTTACTACAAGTTTGTGCCAAAAGCAAAAGGACAAGATGATACCTATTGATTTACACACCCCAGGATATGGCTGGAGTACACAGATATTCAGACAGCCTTGCACCTGGAGAGATCATCATCTCTTCCAGCCTGACATCACTTACAGCCAGACAAATTCACCTCTCAAACTGGCAGAAACATGCCAGTCCTAACCCTAACATAAATGTATTCCACCTCCTGAGCTTAGATGTGCAACATGTTCCTCCTAAACCCCTCTCCTTGTGTAGGATACATATGGTGGTCCTGTTGCCCTCAGACCCTTACAGCATTCACCATAACTTCCTTAATCTGGTAGTTAATACAGCACTCTATTGCTGTACACCTTGCTGCTGATAACTCTCAGTCTTCAGCCAAACTCACCTGTCACTGGTGTGTGTGCACTGCCGGCCTTCCTCCATTTTGCCTGTAGACAAATATAGTACAGTTGTGTACACTTACCATAAATGTAGATGTTCGAGTGTATTCACTATTGCAGTCATCACATTTGGGTTATCTGCTTGCAGTAGCCCACAGTCGGCCTGATTATCGAAGTCTTGGGTCCTGCATCGGTTGCTGTCTCATCTTCCATGACGTCAGGTAGTCAGGGGTATAAAGCATGCACTCGATGCCATTACATCAGTTTTTCTTGCTCCAGATGTCGGGTGCTCCCATAATGGGAAGCAATTATATATACAATGTTACACCTCCAACAAAAAAGCAAATACACCAAAAAGCTTTAAGCATAGTAAGCAATAATAGAGGTATAGCAAATAGAAGTCTGAGGGCTACAGGGAGGGTAACTAGGACTGCAACAGTGAATACATTCGAACATCTACATTTATGGTAAGTGTACACAACTGTACTATGTTCTTCGTGTTTCACTGTTGCAGTCATCACATTTGGGTAGAACCCCAAAGCTAAGGATGGAAGGAGGAAACTTAGATAGCATTAGGACCAGCTATAAGGCCCTGCAAGACTGCAGTGGCAAAGCCAGCTCTGGATTTAGAGAAAATTGGCAAATGGTAATGCTTGGTGAAGGTATGTACAGAACTCTAGGTAGCAGCTTCTAGGATGTCCCTGGTAGGGTCACCTCTGAGAAAGGCTGTAGAGGTAGATGCAACCCTGGTTGAATGCGGTCTAATCCCCTGTGGGATAGGTTTTGCATGGTGCTTATAGCAGAAATGAATGCAATGTCCTATCCATTTAGAAATGATTTGCTTTGAAATGGCTTTCCCCTCTGCCCCTGCAGCAAATGCCACCAGCAGTTGTTCATATTTCCTGAGAGGTTTAGTCTGTCCAAATAAAATCTAAGTTGTCTGTGAACATACAAGGAGTGCAGTATTCGTTCCCCTTTGTTCTGCGGATTAGAAAAGAAGGTTGGCAAATGAATGGACTTATTAAGGGTCACACTGTATATCACCTTGGGCATGAAGGAGGGATTGGTCCTGAGGGACACCCTGTCTGCATAAAAAATGATGAAAAGCTCCACCGCCATGAGGGCTTGTAATTCAGACACCCTTCTTGCTGAAGTGATGGATAAAAGGAAGACTGTTTTCCTAGAAAGGAATTTCAACTCTGCATTTGCAGCTGGCTCAAAAGGAGGTACAGCGAGTTTTTCCAATGCAAAGTTAAGGTCCCAAGCTGGAGCAGGGGCTCTCCTGGGTGGTCTTACGTTTTTGGCCCCTCTGAGCAACTGCTTCAGCAGTGGATGACAGAAGAGGGGTGGTTCTGTGTTGTAATGAGCTGAAATGGCTGAGGCATGAATTTTGATGGAGGAAAAGGAAAGGCCCTTGTGAAGCATCTCAGTTAAGTATTGAAGAATCTGAGGTAAATTGGGCGCTGCTGTGCCCATCCCCCGAGTCTGGTTCCAGGAACAGAATCTTTTCCATTTTTCAGCATAGGATTTTCTAATACTAGGCCTCCTTGCCTCCAGAATGACATCCAACACTTGCTTACTGAGGGATGGTAATGGAGAGATCAGATAATTAGCCAGGCTGACAGGTTCAGGGTCTGAATGCAGAATCTGACCCTCCCCCTCCTGCTGGGACAGCAGGGCAGGGGTCTGAGGCAGGTTCCATGGTGCCAGCAGTGACACACTGTGCAAAAGGGGATACCAATGTTGGCGTGGCCAGTCTGGTGCAAACAGTATCATCCATGGTTTGTCCTGTTTGATCTTTAGTAGTACCCTGGAGAGGCAGAGGGGGAAAGGCATAAACTGATAGATTTTTCCAGGTGAAGGACAGGGCATCCACTTTCCAAGCTTGTTTGTGGGGAGTCCTTGTGTAGAATTTTTCCAATTGGTAGTTCTGGGGAGAGACAAACAGGTCTATATCTCGCTCCATTTGTTCCTCAACATGCTGAATATCTATGGTTCCAGTTTCCACTTGTGTGGGTCCATGAGATTTCTACTTAGTTCGTCTGCCAGTGTATTTAGCTTTCCTGGCAGGAATTGAGCCTGTAGGTGCACTTGATAGCTCAAGGCTGTGTTCCACAGAGCCATGGCTAGTCTGCAGAGAGAATATGAGTGGATTCCCCCCTGCTTGTTTATATACCACATAACGGTGGTGTCGGTCTTTACCATTAATTGCCCTGGAAAAATGTGGTCCTTGAAGGCTGTCAGAGCATTCTGTACAGCTAACATTTCTTTTTGACTGATATGCAGGTGCATTTGACTTTGGTTACATTTACCCTGAATGCTAAGTGAGCCCCCCATGCATAGTCTGATGCATCTGTTGTTAGGGTTTGGGCGGCAGGGAATAGAGTGAATGGCAGTCCCTTGTTTTGGTGGCATGCCTCTGCCCACCAAAGGAACTCTATCTGTAGACAAGGTATGATAGGAATCATTGCTTCTAGATCCTGAGAATGTTGACACCATATGCTTTTTAGATACCATTGTAGTTTCCTCATATGCAGTCTTGCATATGGAATTAGGAGAATGCAGGAGGCCATGAACCCCAGGGCTTGCAGTATTTTCCTTGCAGATAACTGGGTCTTTGTGGCCAGTAGTTTGTCAAATGAACTTGTTTCTCTGGCATGAGGAAAGCCATCTGGGAAGTTGTGTTCAAGCTTGCTCCCAGGAATACAACTTGTTGGCAGGGTACAAGATGTGATTTATTTTCATTTATGGTGTACCCCAGAGAAGTTGGCAATTTCTGTACAAACGCCAGATGATTCAATAATATGTCCTGGCTTTCTGCCTGAATTAGACAATCGTCCAGATATGGATATATCTGGATATTTCTTTGCCTGCAAAATGCAACGACTGGAGGTAGGCACTTTGTGAATAGCCTGGGTGCAGTAGATAAGCCAAAGGACAGTGCAGAGAACTGATAGTGCATGCAGCCTGCTTTGAAGCATAGGTATCTTCTGCAAGATTCCCTTATTGGGATGTGCAGGTAGGCTTCCTTTAGATCCAGTGTTGTCAACCAAGCATCCTTGCCTAGCATAGGAAGCAGCTGGTGCAGAGTTAGCATCTTGAATTTTGGGAACACCAGAAATGTGTTTAGGATAGAGAGGTCCAGGATAGGATGCCAGGAGTTGTCTTTTCTGGGCACCAGGAAAAGTCTGGATTAGAAACCTTGTCCCCTTTCCTCTTCTGGAACAGGTTGAATAGCCATGATGCTTAAGAGAGAGAATTTGCTTTTGAGCCTCTGTCCACTGATTTGGGAGTAGATCTGGCCAACCGTGTGGGGTTGGCAAGGAGTGAAAGTGGAATCTGTATCCTTGGGAAACTATATTTAAAACTCATTTGTCCAGGGCAACGACTTCCCAGTTTTTTTCCCTGCCGGGCAATCTTTCCCCCTAAAGGAACAGTCAGTTGTGCAGGGCTTGGAAGATTTAAAGTTAAGTCACTGAGACAGTTTACCATAGGGGGGAGTCTTACCACTCCCTGCTTTGGAAGTGGGAGCCCCCCACTGCTTAGTCCTGCGAGTACTTTGGGACTGAAGCCTAGGTGTTTTGCTGGTTCTGGGTTTGGACTGTGAAGGCCTGGAAGAGGCAGGAAAGCACCAATTTGTAGAGGGCCAATGCCTACTAAATCTGGGAGGCTATACTTGCAGGAAATCTTTAACAGTTTGCATAGATTTAGCTTTTTCCTATATCTTTTTAAGTAGGTGGTCTTGGTTTAAGGGAACATCCAGCAATTTAGCTTTAACATGATCTGGCAAAGATAGCTCCTTAAGCCAAGCATGCCTTCTAAGTACAGACCCAGTGACAGCAGCCCTGCAATATGCCTCTAGTAAATGAAAACCACATATCAAATTGTTTTTCAACTTGCTCAGCAGAATGCATTAAATCCTGTAAATCTATTTTCAGCACAGTAAGGAATCAACATCATTTTCTGTTTAAGCAATCCAATAATATGCTGCTGATACTTTAACATATGAAACTGGCAGTTTAAGGCCCTAATGGCCAAGGTTGCAGAAGTGTATACCTTCTTATCCCATCTATCCACAGCACTGGAATCTCTATCAGAGGGGGTAGGATTTCTGGCAGAAGTAGCCTTAATGCCCTTGGGTCCCTGTGAAATGGTCTCATGATCTGTAGTAGGATTTTTAAAGAGGAACTTGTGAGAGTCAGGAACCCTGTAATATCTATCAGATTTTCTGGGAGCAGAAGGTAAAGAGTTAAGGGCCAAGCTAGATTCCGAATAGGCATCAACAATGTCCACTACAGGGGGGATAGCTAATAGCCTGTGTTGGGGCAGAAGTAAGAAATCCCTAAGCCTCTTTTTAGAGTCAGAGTAATCCTGGCTCTCCCAGCGAAAATGCTCCCTAAGAGTACGCAAGGTTTCACCAAGAGATAAATCCTCTGGAGGGGAAGCAGAGGGAATGGAGTCCTCTGCATCAGAATCCTCATAGGTAGATAAAGGTAAATCCTGGTCATCAGAGGAGACAGAAATTTCAGAGTCCTGATCAGAAGAATCATACGCAAACTCAGTCCTAGGTCTTTAGAGGGGGAAGGGTGGCTTCCCCTGATTAGAGTAATAAGATTTTCAGCCATTCTTAACATTTGTTTTTTAGGCATAGAGGCCTGATCATGCGGTCTGGGCATTGGTTTTCTAGGCAAGGATTGAGTTTTAGGCCTTGAAGAAGAAGATGTCGGTTTAATATGCAAGTCAGTAGGCCTGAATACACCCTCAGAAGCCAGTGCCTGCACAGCAGCTCCGGACCCATCCAAGGTAGAGACATCCACAGGTTCCACAGTTGAAGCATCTTGCGGCATACTGGACTCTGAATGGGTCTCAGTAGAGGCCTGCAAATCTTAAGTAGCAGGTATCACGGGCTGCGAAAGCGCCTCAATGAGTACTGACAAACTGGCGATTAGCTTAGGAGAAGCATCTTCGGCAGCTTTGGACATATGCGGTCTGTCTTTATCTTTGCGTTTTTTCGGAATGTCAGTAATCAGGTGGCTTACCAAAGCCATATCTGGATAATTGAAATGAGTAACAAAATATTTAGAAGCTTAAATAAACAGACGATGAATAGTTAGTTGTTTAAATAAGGCACAAAACCAAAAGCGAGGTACGTCATGGTCAGGGCCTAAGCAAGGAATGCAGTACGAATGAAAATCTTTATGAGGTATTTACTTTCCACAAGAAATACAATTATTAACTTTTACTGACATCGGTTTAGAGCAAGAAAACGTTTCCCCAATGGGGTACTGAGCTTAGTTGAAGACTTCGGTTCTGAAACTTGAAAACGAAAATTTCAGGAGTCGGCCGACTGGCACTTGCGAACTGCTTCTGCTTCGGGCACTGCATGGCAAGAAAGAATGATGTAACAGCGTCAGCTGCATGCATTATACTCCTGACTACCTGACGTCATGGAAGATGAGACAGCAACCGACGCAGGACCCAAGACTTTGATAATCAGGCCGACTGAGGGCTACTGCAAGTAGATAAGCCAAATGTGATGACTGCAACAGTGAAACACGAAAACATCTGCTGTTTTTCCCTTACACACACATCACAATCGCACACACCAGAAATGCACGCACACACAAACACACCACAAACACACACATCACAAATGCGTGCGGACACACACCACAAACGCATAAACCCATGCAAGCGTGCGTGCACACACACACCACAAATGTGCGCGCGCGCACACACACCCCACAAAAGCACACACCACAAATCCACACACACACACACACACACACACACACACACACACACACACACACACACACACACACGCAACAGTATTTGCTCCTGTCCTCCAGCACTTACAGAATCACTCAAACACAACCACAAAGAGTGAACACACACACAATGACTGCAACATCCTTCTATCCTCTCATACTCTTACTGGTGACTGAAACTACTCTCTAAATCTTCACCTATAATTACACCAAATACTGTGACCTCTCCACTGTGCTTTGTACCTCAAGTGTGACTGATCAATCTAGACTCAACCCCTTTCCCTAATTTATATACTATTCCACCTCCTGAGGCCAGATGTGCAGCATGGACACCAGCCTTATAATAGCTACGTGTAGGGTACTCAGTGTGCCACACCGCACTAGTAATCCAATGGTGTACTACCTCTACTTCACAATCCAAAAGGCTGGCTTCCACTGTTTATGAATCAGAATGGGGTGGCTCAGTGCAGATGTACTCTATATGCATGGCTGGAATAAAAGCAAATATTTGAGTAGCCCTCATTTGAAGGGTGTCAGATATCACATTGACAACAGTACCAGGAACCTACCATAGACCATTCTTGCAATACTTATGGAATTGGCTCTACAGAAAGACAAGAAGGTCTGATATGTCAAACATGATTATGTAGATGCTAAAGCATGCTCCCATGACCTCCTTTAGCCTTATGTCAGCAAACTAGGTTGCAAGCCAATAAAAATGGATGTAGTTATGTCATCTCTAGGCAGTGAGGCACTTCAGCTTTGTGTTACATAGAACAGTGGCAACAGGAGGCCTTATTCCATTGTGCTCCCACTGCAGTAGCACTCCCACTGCAATACTTTAAACTGTGATGTTATTTACTGTTGAAAGGTGTATAGATAAGAATGTTATTTCAAACACTTGACTCTTGTTGTGTAACATTCTCCCTGTGCAAGCTTTATGCAATATGACTTGGGTACTACTTATTCAATTAGCCATGAATCACCCTTTAACATACCGTACTAGATCTGAGTCACCGAGGAGCAATCCATTAACATCTTTACTGACTAGCCAGTCATCTGTTCCCGTAATCACTTACTAAACTGTCATCATCTATTCCCATAAGTTTACAACTGCCTATTTGCCCATTAAAAATGACTGGGTTTTTCAGGAATGATTCAGAATTAGAAAAAAAACACTTGAATCTAACTACAAAGAGCACGTAAGAGGAGAATGCAATACTATACAGTGAGAACTTATTCAGCATGCAAGCTACAGCTATAAATGTCAATAAAACAATGTAATAAGGCAACATAAAAAGTGCAGAAAGCATGGCAAAGACTCTTGAGGGACGTCAACTTGCAGGATGACATTTTTTCACTGGCATACAAGCTTAAGTTTAAGATGAGCTAATAGCTACAGGAACCCTGTCAGCAGAAGACCATAAATGATCTAGGTTGTGCTAGCATATCAGTAAATGAGTGGATGTAGAACAGAAGCTGTTTATCTTGGCTGAAAACAGATCTGAAAACGTAAAACTTCTTAGCCTATAATTTCCAAGGGAATCTAACTACTTGGTTGGCATCTTATTTTATATAATGATAAAAAAAAAGCATCAGCCACTCAGAAATCTAAATGTTAGTTGCACAAATAGGTCAGAGTCTAAAACCACTCCATGTTGCTGAGTTATCAGGTCAATATATTAAGAAGCAACCAAGGTAACAAAGTTGAAGCCAAGGAATTTAGGCTATCCAGTTCCATGCAGTGAAACATCTGCATTTTTTCCTGCAGACTAATTCTTTGTGGAATATAAGAAAGAGACAGAAGGCATACATTGGGTTAAGTAACAAAGATGGAAAACAGATATGAATATATAGGTTTATAGATTAGTACTAGGCTAAGTGCCCTTGTGGGCCATTTTAAGCCTAGCCAATTACCCCATGTGAGAATCAAACCCTGCACCTTGTGTCTGTAGGGTAAACACCTTAACCGTTATGACCCCCCCCCAGTGTCCGAACCTCTGGAAAATGGAGGAACTACAGCTTCAGTTCTGAATTCTATGGTGTCTAAGATTAGTTTTTAATACCCTAACTAAAAAGAAGATAAAGTCAGGCAGCAAAAGTACTTAGAAGATACATGGATGGATGGATATGCTATCTATAAAGACATGGTCCATTTTAATGGATAATATCCGAAGCCAAAGC
>NC_056738.1:499818323-499838453 GCF_019279795.1 Protopterus annectens
AGGCTAACTCTGTTGTTGTGTGGGAATGCAAGTGGGATTTGTTGTGTGGGAGTGCAACTGGGGATTTAAAACAGAAGTCTCTGCTAGTCTACCACAGTAAAAACCCATATGTTTTCAAGAAAAATAATGTGACAAAAAGCAAGTTACATGTGATGTGGATGGCTAATAGTAAAGCTTGGGTAACCACGTATTTCTTCACGGAAAGGATGAATGAAGTGTTTAGCCCATCTGTGAAAAAAGATTTACTGAAAAAAGATTTCCCTATGAAGGCTCTGTTTTGGACAATGCTCCTGTTCACCCGCCAGAGTTGGAGGACAACTTGTTGGAGGAGTCTAACTTTATCACTGTGAGGTTCTTGCCCCCTAACACAACTCTTCTGATCTAGCAGGTCATCTCTAATTTACAAAAAAAACTGTACACAAAGGCACTTTTCCAGAGGTGCTTTGATGTGACCTCAGATACAGAATTGACCTTGAGAGAATTCTGGAAAAACATTTTGGTATCCTCCACTGCCTAAATCTTACTGATAAGGCTGGGGGGGGTCTCTCACAGGACCCTGACCTCTGCCTGGAAGAAATTGTGGCCAGAAGCTGTAGCTTAGAGGGACTTTGAAGGCTTTGAGACTGAGACTGAACCTACGCCTAGAAGTACTGTGGAGGAAATTGTGACTCTAGGGCAGTCCATGGGCCTGGAGATCAATGCTGATGATGTGGAGGAGTTAGTTGAGGAGCATAAAGAAGAGCTCAGTACAGAGAAGCTGCAGGTGCTTCAGAGGGAGCAACATCCAATAGTGGCCAAGGAACTGTCTTCAGGTGAGGAGGAGGTAAGGGAGAATGTCCCCAGAGAAGGCTGGAAGTGCAAAATTTTGTGGAAAAACATCATCCTGATACAGCTCTAACAAGCCGCAATATTAATTTGTTCAATAACCAAATAATGTCCCACTTTACAGGCATCTTGAAACACAGAGAAAAACAAGCATCATTGGACAGGTTTCTATTGAAAATTAAACCTGGTGAGTCTCAAGCAGGGTTCAGTGGTGACAAGAGACAGAGAACAGAAAGAGAAAGAACCCCATGAAGGGCAGCTGACCGAAGTTTTTATGGAAGGGGACTCTCCTTCCAAAAATAACATCTCTCGTCCACACCATCTACCTCACCACCATCCCCCCTTGAGGCCATCAAAGTTATACAAACTTAAAATTTAAAGTTGTACTGTTTCTTAGTGAACTTATACCGTACCTACTGTTTATTACTGAACTTGTATATAACTGTTGACTAGTGAACTTGTACTGTACTGTTTATTAGTGAAGTTATATGATTTATTAGTAAAATAAAACTCCACTGATGTATATGCCTTATAACAAATTAATGATGAGTACCAAGGTACCACTGTACTTGTCTACTTTAATATTTTTAAAACACACACTCAACGAAAAGACTCCCACACATGTAAAATACCACTGACTATATACTACATAAAACTGCTTTTCTATATATAATATACAGACCACATCATGAAATGCTTTATGCAAATACTAATAACAAAATTTATTTAACTTACAGTTAATTTTCCCCCTTTAAGTGTCCTTCAAAACATTCATAAAGTTAGGTATAGGCTTTACAGTCCACTCAAATTTAACAGTCAGCTAGTCCAGTCTTTTTCAGCCACATTTCACATATGTGACTGATGCTTTATAGTCTCCCATTTATTACTAAATTCAGTGTTGCTGGGCTTCTTTCTGTTCATCTCCATCTCCCAACATCAGACTCCAGTTTAAGTCCAAGGTACTCCTGATTCTTCTAGTTAACTCCTGTGCTTTTTCTCTGATTCTCAAGTATTTGCCTTTGAAACATTAGGAAAAGTTTCAATGACAAAGTCTTGCAATAAACTTTATTGTCAGAATAATGAGAAGCAGTGTCCCTTTCTGCTTGCTGGCTCACTTGTAGTTGGATAAACGTTTTATTTATTTCCTCCTTAGCTGGTTCTGCAGCAAAAAATCTTTCTGATCTTCCAGGAAAAAATACTTTGAAGACAGCTGGATATAGCAGCTTCAGTTTCACACCTGCCTCTCAACATTCCCTGTGCTAGAATAAAACTGCTTCCCTTCTGCCTGTTGTGCAGGGAATAATCATGTTCTACAAAAACTTTGCTGTCACCAATTTTTATAAGTTTGCCCTTCTGCCACAGTTTTGTCAGTATCAACTCTTTCTACTCCTATGACAGCATCATGACTAGGCTCAGAGCATGCACTCAATGTGTCTTTTCAATTAACTAATCCCGCGGTGGAACATCAGTTGCTTATTTGTGCTTTCATAAAATTAATAACAGTTAAGTTTCTCGGGTACAGCAGAAGACCTTAGGTTCTCTGTGCACTCTATTTCTACCTCTACGTTTTGAACCAGCTCTTCTTGAGGAGCCTCATACTCAGGACGGCTTTTTCATTTCAGTCTCTGATTTTTGCACTTTTATCAGTTCATCAGAACTAATTAAAGCTTCTTCTATTGTTCTAGCCTTTTGAATTGATATATCCTTTCAGTGTTATTTATTTTAATCACGTCTGAGTACATTTGGTTTTTTTTTTTCCACTAAATTACTAGAAGGAATCTCTTAGACTTAAGCTGAAGATTATACTGTTTTTAGCTTAACAGCTGCAGAATCCTTCCCAGTCAGTATCTTCTCTTAACCTTTTCTGGTCAATTTTATTTCAGGTTTTCCAAATTTCTCCTCTGCTGTTATCCATGCAGTGTTCTTACTAGCCAGTAACTGAATTTTATGCCAAAGCAGTTTCTAGGGCACTCCTTTTTCTCAGTTTCTGTTTTCACTCTGGGAGAGCTGAAGTTTAATTTTTGAGCAGTCTTCAGCCATCTTGGAAGTCCCAACTCTACTTACTACTTGGAGCATGAAAGAAAGATCGTGTGTCATGTGGGAGAGTAAAAAAAAAGTACCTTGTAGGAGAGAGCTGACAGATCTGAAATCCTTCTTGCAAAAGGAAGTAACAGCCAAAAGGAAGATGGCTTGTCAGGCAAGAATGCAGAAGCTGCCGGCTCAAGGGGGTAATGTCAGATTCTCAAAGACATAGCTGATGTCCCATGATGGAGTAATTCCTTCTGGGGGGCCCAGGTGCAGAACCAGTCTATGAATTATTTTATGGGCAACAAGGAATACAGGAGGATCCCTCCCAAGGCCGGTAGGCTGAAATAACAGACACATACACTCAATCCATCCATCCACCCACAACCCCTTTTGCACATGGGGTTGGGGTGTCACTCAACAGTGGCGATCATCTAGAGCCAAGGTTTACACCACCAGGTGGCTTAGCCCTACCATGGTAGTTCTTCCACACTGCACAGTCACTCACACCTATAGCCAAATTAGAGTGCCCAATCCACCACCTACATGTCTTTGGAATGCAGTAGGAAACCACTGCACCAACAGGAAACGCATGCAAATTAAGGGAGGACATGCAGACTTCACACAGAAGGCACCCCAGCTGAGAATCAAACTGGGGAACCTCTTGCTGTGAGGTGACAACATTATCTGCTGTGCCACTGTACTGTCCTCCTTAATTGTAAAAGTTTGACAAGTATTTCACTTCACTGCTACATTCAATACACGTTCACTGATAGGAAGCAGCTTGGAAGTAGGTGACATGAGGGTACAGAAGAGGCTGGACATCCTCTGTATCCAGCAGACTAGATGAAAAGGCACAGCAACAAAGCCACTTGGCTTGCAATCTATGGTATATTATTCAGTGAGAAAGCAGACTAGAAGTGATGTAGGAATTGTGGTAAGGGAGAGTCTTTAGAAGACGGTGAGCAATGTAATCAGAATTAGTGATAAGACTCATGGCAATCAGACTTCAGTGCAAGGATCGAGCCCTCAGCCTATACCAACAGCAGGATTGTGACAGCAAAGAAGAGTGCATTCATGCAACAGATGCAGGACCTACTAGATAAAGCAGGCAAACATGAATCAAGTCTTGATAATGGGGATCTAAATGCACATATCTGGACAACCAGAACAGGATATAATGACTGCTTGGGTCCACATGAGTGGAGCAACAGAAACAAAAGGAGAGGCCATTCTACACATCTGCCTGGTAGATAGCTTGATGGTGGTCACAAGATCACAAACAGGAATGGCCAACATTTAACGCGGATAGACTTCCTCCTATAGTAAGAAAAAGGGACTGGGGTAGAATCAGATTTTACAAAGTTATCCCCGTTGAAATAGCATTAACTACTGGTTGCCATAGTCATCTGCAAGCAGTATTCGGACAAAGCTCTATGTTCAATAGAGAGTAGGCTGAAGAGCTAGAAACTGACTGAAGAGAAAGCACAAGAATTCAAGGAAGTGCTCACAGTTCCAGCACTTTAGAAAGAGGAGAAAATAGATGGTGTTGAAGAATGTCAGTGGCTCAAAACAGCATGTATGAGGACTATAGAACAGATATGCAGCCGAGGCAGGTATGGAAATAAAGTGCATAAGGAAAGCTGGTGGTTTAATGCAGAACTCCAAGTAGTCGCCAAAAGATAGGAGTAGTGCAGGAAAAAGTGAGACATAGAAAAGATGACCAGGCAAAAAAAGGAATACTGGAGGGCTAAACAGAGGCTAAGACAGCAGTTACAATAGCAAAGAACAAAGCAACAGAGGCATTCTACCAGTTTCTGGAAAGTGAGTCAGTAGATGGCACAACAGAATATCAGGTTGCAAGACGAAGACAGAAAGATGAAGATAAATCATCAGACACCCTGCTCACCAGTCCACAGGATATCAAAGACAAAAGGAAGGAGTACTTCCAGCAGCTTCTGATTGGAGAAAATCCCACAGAAGCTGTACTAACCCAGACAAAGCCTCTGATGAAAGAAAAGGAGCCCATCCTAGAAGCAGTAATTACAGCACTTTGGAAATCAAATTCGGGGAAAGCAACAGGCTCACGAGTTCACATAGATATGATCAAGATGTTAGGTGACTTAGGAGAGTAATGGCTCTATAGGGTATTCATACCAGTATGGAGAGAGAGAGAGAGAGAGAGAGAGAGTGTCCCAGATGACTAGAGAACAAGCATAATAGTGCCAGTGTACAAGATCAAAGAGGACATTCACAACTGTGAGCAGTACAAAAATATCAAACTCCTGTCATACTGCATAAAAATTCTGGCCAGGGTGATTGATAAATGATTATACATAGTAGTACAAAGTAAGACAGGAAATGAGCAATTTAGATTCAAATCAATTTGCAGCACAGCCAACCCCATGTTTACAGTGATACAGATAGATGAGAATGTAGAGAGATGAGGAAAGAGTTCAACTTGGCAATCCTAGACTTAGAGAAAGCATATGACAAACTTACAAGAAAGCTGATATGGGCCATTCCTGTGATGGTTCAAAATACATGCAGGCTATGTACAAGGACCCAATAACATAAGTACGAACAGTGTTTGGATTTACAGAAGTGTACCTAGTGTGAGTGGGTGTGCACTACAGTTCAGCTCTGAGACCACTGCTGCTCATACTACAGTTCAGCTCTGAGACCACTGCTGTTCATACTGGTGATAGCATACATTATCAAACAGGTCAGCAGGGACAGAACAAAGTTGCTGTATGCAGGCAAGGTGGCATTACATGCATGCTCTGAAAAAGATCAGCAGCAGATGACAGCACAATGGAATGCAAAACTGAAATCCCACATGGTGAAACAAAGTACATATAAGACAGTTGTTATGGCAGCAAATGGGGGAAATCAGAAGAAGTTGAAAACTGTGATCTGGGAGGGTTGGTTGAGTGGGGAAGGCAGAATGAGGAAATCAAAGAGAGTCAGAGGGGCTGCAGCTAAATGGTACAGAGTGTCAGGGATAGCGTATAACAGAAGAATGCCAAAGTAGCTGAAAAGTAAGGTGTACAAACCAGTAAGGTGACCCGAACTACTGTATGGTACAGAAACCTGGGCAGTCAAGGCAGAGCCGTCAAGAGAGCTAAAGGTGATGGAGATGATGTGTCTGAGACAGGTGGTGGGACGCACAATGTAGGAAATATGAAGAAATGAGGACATCAGAGCAGAAGCCCATGTAACATCAATTGCAGAAAAGGTCAAAGAGAACATATTACAGTCAGTGGTTTGTGCACACATGCAGGAAAGCAGAAGACAATTTGGTGAAGGAGTCTGGGGCAGACAGGAAGAAGGTAATGGGAAACAAGGGCATCCAGCAAAGAGATGGATGGAGTGTCAAAGAAGACCTGCAAGAGTCAGCCATGAGTGTCGAAGAAAGTGGGAGAAAGGCATTGAATCAAGAGAGATGGTGAGAGTTGACAGCACCCTGACCCCATGTAGAAAAAATAGGAAGAAGCAGTTGATGATTATGTTTGTTTGAGGGCTGTGGACACTGAGGTCTATGCTGGGTCCTGATACCTCCTTTGGCACCACAGGAAAATGTCTTCCATTCAACCAGGTAACATTGTCTTGCATTTGGCTTCCTAGCCTCCCACAAGATAGTGAGCATGTGCCTTAATGGGAATGAGAACAACATCATCCAAGCTGTTAAAGAGAGTCTACATGCTGGGATGTATGAATGGCTTCTTGTTTACAGTCAAGAGGTTCATATACTGAACATGTTCAGTCCATTACCAAACTAAGTAAGAGGGAGAACAAATGCTGCCTTGGCTGAAAAGGGAGCTAATAGTAACATTTTGTCCAACCGTCCTTTATCTTCTGAAACATCCCGGGAAGAGGAGGGACTAAAAGAAAAGCATACAAAAAAGAAGCCTTCCCAACAGACAGAGAAGATATCCATTGCTCAAACTTCCTGAGTTGGTATCCTAAAGTAGAATTTTGTGAGCTCAGTTTTCTCCATAAGTAAAAAATGTCTACTTCTGGCATACCCCACACCTGTGGCCCAGATCTAGAAAGACACCCCTGTTCAGCATCCACTGATAAGGATCTGCCTCTGACCTGCTCAACTAATTTGTCAGGGAGCTTTCCTGAGAAGGGATGCAGGAATCCTTAAGTGTTAGTCCTGACGTATGGGCCAGATTCCACACTTCCACAATCAATATGCACAGGAAGCATGATCAAGTGCCCCTTCTGTTGCTGGCACACCACAATGTCCCTCAGGATGTGGAGAATCCCTGATTTCCAATGCAGATAACTACACTAGAAACATATGAATGTTCTCAAAAGCCTGGCTAAGAAATGTATTTGCCAACCTACATTCTCTGATTATACCTCCATACTATGGATCCCCACAAACAATTCAGACATCTTGACAGGACTAAAACTTTCAGGAATTCCAAACAACTACTTATGCTCTTGGGGAAAGTAAGAAAGGACAATGTGTCAAACAGACTATATCCAAACTGTTATTTCATATTATTGTCTTTTATTATACTCAGAAGAACAAGGCAATTCCAGGTAGGGTCAAGGCTTACTCTACCACGGCCTTGCCTTCATTAATAGTTTCTTGGAAACTTGGTTCTCTGTACATACCTTTACAAAGTACTTCAAACTAGAATCCTTTGTTTAGGTACAGGACAGGCTTTGCTAAAACCATTTTCTAGAGATTCTGCATCCTTTCTCCTCCCAGTCACTTTAGGCTACAGTAGTTACCCATGTAGGTAAGGCTACTAAAGCAGTGATCACATGATGTGAATAGCAAAGTTGTGAAAGTAAACATGGCACAACAGTAAATGTTTGATCACTGCCGCAGTAGCTGCTCCCTCTCTCCCCCTATTTATGTACGTTTGTGTTGCGAGTGTAAGGACCTTTATTTTTATTTTCTTAGTACTTTAATAGAGACTTTTCAGGGCTCTAACCTTCATCTCTCAATTAACCCAAAAGCTCTGAAGGACTTGGCACTCAAACCACTCCTTCTTGGGTTGGGAGTTGGCACAATGGTTAAGGTGTTTACCTTACAGACACAAGGTACATGGTTTGATTATCACCCTTGGAAAGCAGAGTTAGGCTTAAAAAGAGCCCCCTTGAGTTGTTAGTCCAGTAATCACCTATGAACCTATGTACATATGCATATATATGCATACAAGATCTATAATTATACAGTATATATATATATATATATATATATATATATATATATATATATATATATATATATATATATATCTTCAGGGAAGTTACCCTAGTATTCACCTATGACCCTCTGAGCCGGTTAAGGGCTTCAGCATGTGGAAGGTTCCTTTATGCTTTGGAAGCTAAGAAAAGCAAAATCACCACTCACAGACTTGTGATATAATCCAAACTTTACATTACCTTTTCATCCAGAGTATAAACAAGGATTTCATTAGAATGCATAACACACACTACAGCCATTAAAAAACATAGCAAAAATCATATGACCAACAAGATCACATGCCCCCAGCATGCATTCTTAATATGCTAATAGCATGTACATACAATTTTATGAACAATGCTCAAACATAAATCAATGAATATACAAGTAAATTATGTTAAAAATTGAATTTGCTCAACTTCTTACTTTAGAAAACATTTAGCATTGATAGACTAAGTCCAGGAAATTTGAAGATGAAAATAACAGTTGGTTTCCTTCATCTCTAGTCTACTACTCTTAAAATTACCTCCCCTCATATCCAGAAATTTTTGAACAAAAAAAAAACTTTATACATTCTGTACAATTGCTAGGATGCTTGAATAATGCATTGTTCATATTTTATTTATATCATACACATATTCTTTAATCCTGTCAGATAAAATTCTAGTTGTCATCCTCATATAAACAGCATGTTATTTTTATAAGATATCTGTTGGACATTTTTTTTTTTACTTCAGATGGCTCATGTGATAAATATATAGTATTCATTAAACAGTTAAATAACACAATTTCTCAGATTTACCCTGGGACATGTTGGGAAAACAAATTTTATAGATATTTGTTTAAATCTTAATGAGAAATGTACTGAAAGTACCATTTATATAATAAAATAAATGTGTTAACACTTATTTGCATTATAATAGTAACTCGCACCATGTATTTAAAGAATATTCCCCAGGGACTAATTATTTAGTGTCCAGGCTATTACTATAATCTTCATTGACAAGGGTTATAAAAAAGAATTTCTCAAGGACATGGCAAAGGAAGTTGCATGTAAACATAACTCTAGCTTCCCACCTGCATATAAACATAACTCTAGTTCCCACCTCTTTTAAACAAGGGTATATATATAAAGTTTACAAAAGTTCTGGTAACTTGAAATATATTTTGCAAAATTATAGTATTTTAAATAGGGTACCGTATACTGCAAAAAACGTGGGGCATATAAATGTGGCAGCTGTAAATGTCTGCAGTTTCATTTATGAAGGTCATTTACTAGTTTGGAACAAATGGATAAAACAACTGTAACTAAGCACTATTTTAACTAAGTCCAAGGAGTTGTTTATGTTGGTATTTGTTCATAATGTCTTGCTTTTTAGGTGGGCATGACAACTAAACCTCTGTCTGAACACATTATAAAGAATATACAAAAAATATGAACAATGTATTATTCAAGCATACTATTAATTGTACAGATGATGAAAAGTTTTTTTTTAATTAAGAATTTCTGGAGATGAGGGGGGCACAATTTCAAGTGTAGGCTGGAAATGAAGGAAACCAAATAACAATTACACCTTCAGGCAGACAAACCTTCTGGACTAAAGGAATCCATTAACATTAATTTTTTTTTTTTAAAAAACTGGAGGTGAATCAAATTCACATTTTAACTTAATTTACCAGTACATTTATTTACATGTTTAAACATTGTTAAAATGTTAATCTTCTTCTTTCAGCTTTTTCCCGGTTAGGAGTCGCCACAGTGGATCATCTGTATGCTCATAATTGGCAGTGGAGTTTAACGGTGTCGAGTTGCCAGCCCGACGCCCAACCTTCCACAGAAGGAACACACATGCACACACTCACACCTAGGGCCAAATTTAGAGTGTCCAATCCACCTACAGCATGTCTTTGGGATGTGGGAGGAAACCGGAGCACTCGGAAGAAACCCACGCGACCACAGGGAGGACATGCAGACTCCGCACAGAGGGCACCCCAGATGAGAATCGAACTGGAGAAGCTCTTGCTGTGAGGCGGCAATGCTAACTGCTGCACCACAATGGCCGCCCATTGTTAAAATGTTAATAATATGAATAAAATTCATCTAAGTATTGTCTCTTTATCATGTGATCTTTACTATGTTATTTAATGGTCCTGGTGTATTTACTTATTTATTGTGATGACGTCCTTGTCTATACTCTGGACAGAAGCACTAAAATAAAAGTTTGGATTATAACAGTGAAGTCCATGAGTGGTACTGTTTGCCTTTTTTTTTCTTTTTGTATGATTTTATACCAGTGGCAATGAGTTGTGTTTTCTTTAAGCTTTGGAATCTGACTGGCTGTTCTGTCCTTGGCAGGCTATAAGCCATACAACTAAATCTACTGCAGCAGTGATCAAATGATAAACATCCTTTTCTTCTCTAAATGATGTTTTAAAATACTACAGGGTCAAGGAATCATACTGATGATTATAAATAATCATAAGACCATACTTAATATATATATATATAACTACTGAATTCTTCTATCATAGAAAGAGAAATACTGCAGCTCTTTACCTTGTTCCACATTTTCTACGGTGCCATATTGAGCTAAAAGTCCATCCAGCACCTGGGGAAAAAAGATATATATAGAAGTTCAGCAGAAAAAAAATATGCATTTATATATATATATATATATATATATATATATATATATATATATATATATATATATATCGTCCAATAAATCAAAGAACAAGCCAACTAATCGTGAATTATATAGCTAACTCATATGATTAGGTTTTCACATATGTAATTATTGTATTATATACCATTTTAATACAAAGCCCTAACGTTAAAACTAATTAGGTGAAAAGAAGCACCATAAAACTATTAATTTAAACCAGAAAAGAAAGTGAATTTGCTTCCATTACCAGTTTAGTGTCAAGTTCAAAAGAATATATGCAAAAATAAGCAGACAAAACCTCAAACGTGTAATTCATAATGTCTGAAACTTCACAAGATCTCCAACACAGATTCTCTCCTAGCTGGGCTTCCAAAAAGTTGATGTTTAATAAAACTAAATTGTGTGGAGTATTAAACAGCAGCTATTTAAATGGCATAAATTGTACCCCTGTGCAGTAGTGTGTATTCAGACGCAATTAAACTTGTTGGGTCTGGCTTTAACTAAGCAGCTTACCAGTTAATAATAGGTAGTATCAGAAAGGGCAAGGAAATATTTTATTAAACATCTTAGTGTCATTTTGTTAATCTATGATGTCCTGCAGAAGAGAAATGAATCACTATTTGCCACATATCAGTTGTTATTCTCATATTTTCATAACCAAGAGACCTATATTGCAATTGTAGGGTATGGTGTGAAATGCCATGGTGGAAGACAGGAAAATTCATTGACAATGTCTATTTATATTGCAATATACTGAAGATATTGCTGCTTGTTAGTAACAATGAAAATAATCAAGATTTTCATATGTACTAAACATATCAAAAATCAAGTAACTTGCAAACTACTGCATGGCATCAGGTGAAACTTTACACGTTGTTGAAGAAAACAGTCAATGACAATTCCAATGTAAGTTGCACATTGTAAGAGATATTCACTGTTATTTACAGTGCTAATTATGTAATTAAGCATACATTTTCATATTTCTGTAAATATCTCAAACATGTACTAGAAGAATTTCTTATTGTCAAGTGAAAGCTTATATCTTGATAACAAAATCATTTAACAATATATGTTTAGGTTGAACAAGATAATTTGTGAAAGTTTATCAAAAAATAATTCTAGGTTTATGTGCATTACATTATTAGTCTTTATAGAAAGTCTATGAATGCACTAACCTATCACCATACAGAATATGCCCTACTGAGAACATTGCTATTTGTTACTGTTTTAATAGCTTTTATTGTTTGCAAAATATTTACATTTGTTTATCTCAACGTTTTAAGCGGAGTTTTCAAAAAAAATGTTCTGGAATGCAAGGGTGTGTGTAGGCTGCTAGAGGTGTCACATTCCATAAAACGGTGTTAAGATAAGTCATAACTTTTAAAAATATTTGCTTTACGGAAATAACTCTGCTGGCTTTGTGTTGATTTGTGCTCCTATGAAAACCAAGGATTGACATGGCTCTAGACCTGGTTTGTCGTAATTTATTGTGATTTCAAGGAATGAACAAAGTTGAAGGATGTAGACCCTAGCTTTCTGAAGAAGATGCCTGGTCGTGGCAGAAATGAGCCAGTCATCCAGATATGGAAACACATGGAATCCTTTGCATCTCAGGTGAACTGCTACTACTGCCATGCATATGGTGAACACTCTGGGGGCTGTAGTGAGACCAAAGCACAGAGCTCGAAACTAGTAGTGACTGGCTCGTAGCCAAAAGCATAAAAACCTTCTGGATCACCTGTTCATTAGAATGTGGTAGCATGCATCCTGAAGGTCTATGGAGCACATCCAACTGTCTTTTTCCAAGAGTGGAAGTATCGACTGCAGTGTTACCATCAGGGACCTGCTCTTTCTCGCAGACCTGTTTAGAACGCTAAGATCCAAGATGGGTCTCCAGTCCCTTATTTTCTTTGGAACAAAAAAGAATTTTGAGCAAGTCTAGATCCTTTCTGGTCTGTTGGGACTTGTTGGATGACTCTTGTTTAGTAAATTTTGAATTTCTAAGGTTGCCTGTTCCTTCTGACTGGGCGCAACATCTGGAACTGATTCTTATAGGAGCAGGATAAGCGAAGGTAATGACATATCCCCTGAATATTATACTCGACACCCATCTGTCATTTGTGATGCTTTGCCAGGTTTCTTAGTGCAAAGACAAACACCCCCCAACTGCTTCATGAGGCAAACAATCAGGGCCTACAAAGAAAGATTCTCTGGAGCCCTGATTATGCGGGCCTCCTCTGCCACAAGGGTGGCATCTACCATTATTGCTCCCCCCCACCCCTGGGTGGACTTTCACCTTGTGTGTCATGGAAAGACCTGTGAGATTTTCTGAACCACATTTTTCCACTACTCCTCTGACCCTTTGGAAAGGGTCTGGTGGGCGCAGAAAAACATACTCCAACAGCAGACAAGGTCTTGCCTTCTTATTCACACCTGGTGAGCACTTCCTTCACTTTCAGCCCACAAAGAGAAGAGCCATCAAAATGGGCGTTAAAGGTAGACTAGAAGGGGTCCGCAAAGTCACATCCAGGCCTGTCTCCGAAGAGAAATACCTGAACCCGCAGCTCCAGTTGTTCCATCTGCTGTATACGATGAGCCTCATGGAAGAGTTTACTACAGAACTGTGGGTGGCGAGCTGAGCATTAACTTTACCTGCTACTGCATCAGCTACAGCTCCTTGGAGGGAGTCTGAGTTCCTTTAACAGTCCCTCTGTAGCCTACTGAAGTAGGTAAGGTAGTTCAGAGACCAAAGGTCACTGATGAAAACACTTGCTTTCCATATCTATACATAGTCCTAGAGTCTTTATTAGGAGAATGGATAGAGGAGCTGGTCTCAGATAGCTCCTTTTTAGTGGCCACCACCACGACCATGGCCATCAACTGCAACTCCTTTAGTCATAAACTCTTTATCCTTAGTGGCAGTAATGAACTTGTTTGGCCTTCTAGGATTAGGCTCTATGGAATCTGGGGTCTCCCAAGCCTTCATAGAGATTAAGCCCATAAGCTTGTCAGAAGGAGGAGTCACCCAAGAGAAGGAAGGGACAGACCCAAAGGCCTTCAGGTAAAGTGACTCCTCAGCCAAAGGGGGGGGGGTTTGAACTGCCAGTCACCTCTCTGTTTTAACAATTCCAGGATGTCTCCAAAGGAGACAGCTTTAAGAGGTGACCTTGGGGACCCTTCTGCCTCATCCAGGTCAGTGTCTGATGTGACAGACTCCTCTGGGGAGTCAAGGTGCTTCCTCTTGCAGGTCCTCTTCTGAGGGACCTTCTCAGTTGGATGCTCTGTAGAGGTTTCTGAAGAGGGCGAAGTCTCCTTGTGGACTACCTGGGGTCTCTGCGATCCTGTGGAAGGGATATCTGAGAGGATGAAGACAGCTGGCCCATGGAGGGAGAAAGAGCCAATAAAAGATGCGCTGTAGACTTGGTAAGAGTCAAAACCCTCCTCATAACTTCGAAGGCAGACTGCCCCCGCCCCAAGGATTCCCCCAGATCCAACAAAGAGGTTGTCAGAGTCGAAGGCATCCAAGGAACTGGCAACAGAAGCTCTGATGCCGAGGTAGGAGCAAAACTCACCCAAGCCGAAGCCCCGAGAAGCAGAGTCAGATTCGGATAGATCCAAGCTGGCTCAGAGTATCCAACCGGAGGACATAGGCTCCTAGAGGCGTCCTGCTCTGAATGGAGGGAAACGTTCAGGGCAAATGTCTGCTTTAAGGAAAGTGACGGTCCTGGAGCAGACACAGACACAATCTGGAGAGCGGAGTCTTCCAGCTCCAAAACTGAAGGACGGATCAGAGGAACAGTTACTACGGGGATTGACAGCTTCTAATCAAGTTCCTTTTGGCTCGGATCCACCAGACGTTTGGCCAGGGCTTGGGTCTTCAGCAACTTCTGCACAACCCTATCCACATCTTCATCGGATAAGCTCTGGTAGAAAGAGATGGGGATCGAGACTTCGCCAGTAGAGCTGGGAAGTCACTGGTTCAAGTAAAGGCGATCAGCTCTGATGTGGAGTCCCTGTCAGCACAGATGATGTCGGAGCCAAAGGTTCTGTTGGCTCTGATGTAATCTTGGATCCAGGAATGACCTTCTGCTCCACAGATACTGATGAAGTACAGAGTCCAGGAGTTTTAGGTCTTGGCTCAAAAGAATTTTTTGGAGCTGAAGATGCCCTTTTTGAATTCGTCTGGAGATTTTGATGACTCTGAAGAAATAGCCTCTGAAAAGGGGGGGGGGTAACAAACCCTTTAAAATCAACTTATTCTTATGCTCCATAAGTGCTCTCTGATTAAACCCATGACATATGCAGCAGTTTTCTTGGAGATGAAGAGGCCTCAAGCAATAAATGCAGAGACTGTGAGAATCACTAAGGGGCATCTTCTTACCACATTTGTCACACTTTTTAAAACCTAATGGTTTCCCTTCCTGCTTTTGAGACATAGTACCATAAACACACAAACACACTGAAGCCACAACAGAAGAAAAGGGGGAAATACTAAGAAAAACTTTTTTTTTTTTTTTGTAAAGCACACAAAAATCATCCTTTAACTTAAATGGACAATTAGAGGAGGGAAGGAAAAGGAGAGAAAATCATCCTCCAACTAAAATGGACGATTGGAGAAGGGAAGGAAGGGGAAAGAAATTCATCCTCTAACTAAAATGGTTGATGGAGATGACCCTCTAACTTAAACGTGTTTGAAACTGGGTAGGGAAGACTCACACGAACAACACGAAAGTAGACTGAAAAAGAAAGGTCTAAGAAAATAATTCTAAAGAATTACCAATACTTAGCCCAGAGCTTGGCTAACAGGAACCTCTTCGCCGCTTGGCAAACAAGATATGAGATTATAGAACAGTTGTACTGTGGATACGGAAAAATACCCATGAGCTTGGTTGAGGACCTTGAGGTTATGTAAAGGCCGTGACAGATCTGACGGATCGGATCCAACCCATCAGTGAGAATAAAGACGAGACTGACAACATCACATGCTGAGTTTTCAAAAAAATGTTCTGGAATGCAAAGGTGCATGTCGGCTGCTACCGGTGTCACATTCCATACAATGGTGTTAATGAGTTAAAGAAATAACTTTTAAAAAGACTTAATTTTATATTTCTAACAATATCCACCTCACCAGCATTAACGGTGGAGTTTTACCCATGCCTGCTAAAATCTAAACATTTGTGCTTCACCCATAGTCGGCCTTAGGCATAGGCCAACTAGGCAGTCGCCTAAGGCTCTGTTCTGGCTTCACCCCTGTGAATAAACATGCCAGCTATGCATAAATCATCACTTGTAGGCAGCGATTAGTATACTGACTTCAGTTTACAGATAAAAATGACAGTCAGCTAAAACTAGGATTTTATAAGTACTTTTTTTCTTATGTCACATCCTCTGTTTAGGACTAGTCAAATCTGTTACATTTTTGTGTTACAGGATAGTACCTCAAAGTACCCCATTTTGGTCAAGTATGACAAAGTGCCACTGTGCAAGTCATATACACCCCAGTGTCTGTATATTACTGCAGTTAAAAAAAAGTTTCTTTTTACGTGCAACTTAGTCACCACATCAAAGAAAAATACTCTAACTTGCTTTAATATGCTTCAATAATGTATGTCCGTGTGGTGAGATTTGACCAATAAGATGTATGGATTTTGTCCATCTCTAAAGTTTAACAGACTTCCATATGTTTTAATGCCATATCACAAAGACATGCTTTGAATGCTCCCAATTCTCTTCAGCACATCATGCTAGGGGACTCGCACAAAGCTGGATCTGATGCTCAACCACATGCCAAAGCAAGGTACTGCAAAGTAAAATGACAGTTAATCTGACTGTATACAGATCCTTACATGTCCACTGGGAAGAGACTGGAAATCTGAGAATGGGCACACCTAAATAAGTTCTCACTGCAAAACTTTAAGATGCTGCAGCAACCAGAATACTGCAGGAAACTTTGTACAAAAAGTTAACTTTCCAAAAGTAGTATTACAGGAAACGTTCTGTAAAAACACTAACTTTTCTTTACAGAAAGGCACGAAGTGCAAGGAACAAGGAAAGCTCTCCTTTTAATGATCTCTCTATTCCTTCTCCCAAAGTGCTAGCAATGAGATTAGGGACAAGCACTGGATGGTCAGGAAGGGCTGCGTTGCTGGTGCCTACAGCCAGTACTTCTTCAAGTGCACGCTACTGTGAATCAATTGGCTGTTTATAGCCCAGCAGAGGGCAGTAATGGCATACTGCAAATGTGTCGTACATCATAGTTTGAAAGGATACTTTCAGTAAGATTTACTGCAATTTCTTTCCGACAGTACATTAAATGTTTTAACTAAATAACAACATATAACCAGATATGACCTTGTTCATTCATTCATGCTTTTGGTTACTGATTCACAGGCAGTCTTGGAGTACGGTTAAGCTGTGTTTAGCGCATTGTGACTTATTCTGCAAGCTAAAGTTGAGTAAATCACACTTCTGCCGAAATAATGCAGCTTCTTTAAAGTAATTAACTATTAATGACATGTCCAAGTAAATTACTGCTGTTATAAACAACTTAAAATAAAGAATGATAGATGCCTACATCAGAATGTCAGTTACTGATAATGTATCAATTGTTAAAGAATATTTATCAACTGGATATTAAATGTGAAAAGTGACCAACTGTTGCTCCTGATCAAACATTTATTAGTTCTTCAATACAGTCTTATAATAAGCGGCAGTTCCTGTAGCCTCACTAGTCAACCAGAATTCTGAAACTTGACGACATCCCCTTGTCATTCCCTGTCACTAAACAAAAGAGCAAAGCTGCACAGAAGTGCAAATGAACTGAATGTAAATGAACAATGGCCCTACTTTGGTTTAACTTTCAGCACCAAATAACATTTTTCATAAGACATTACTCATTCACAGCAAACTGCTAAATGTCAAAGACATTCTCTCATACCACGTTCCATGAAAGGCTTGCTTACAAACTGTTCTATGTCCGACTCTGCACAACATGTAAGGAACTTGTTTTAAAAATACTTTGAGAACATTTTAGCCTAGATTCTCTCAGTAATGAGCCACTGAAATTATGTTAAACACAGTAGTCTAAACAGAGGAAAAATAATAGGACATTTCATGGTTAGTCTCAGATACCCTGCCATCTTAAGGTTGCATTACTTTCTACAATTCACTTTTTCAGCAGCTACTAAAATTCAGCTATGCCCCCCCCATCCCCAAAAAATTGTTCTGCTTCATCCTGCCAGCAAAGGTTGAGTAAAGAAAATATAATCATGCTCTATGAAAAAAGAGTATTTATTTTATTACTATTACTTTATTATGGCGTCTGGATACGATAATGAAAACCAGAGAATAAAATTTAATGAATGAATAAAAGGACAGATTTGGTGATTGCTGGCCAACTGTTGGCCACATTAGTAAACAAGCTATTTTACAAATGTAACTTCAGGGTGCTTTAATGATTGCTAGCACATTACCCATGCTTCTGCATCTTCTGTGTGAAACAATGCCCTCCAGAGTAGCAAGCATTTGAAAATACTGATTTCCCATAATAGGGTGGCATAAAGGTATATCAGTCAAGTCATAGGTACTAGATTTGACTCTTCAATGGGGAGCACTCTCTGTTGAATTTGTATTTTCTTCCAAAGTTCACATGGATTTTTATTTTTTTTAATCTTCCGACATTCCAAAGATATACTGTCAGTTAGACTAGCATTCTAAAATGCACCTACGTATATGCATGTCTGTGCATGCACACAGATGGATTCGCACCCTGTTAGTTACAGTCTGGCATACAAGGTATTCACGGACCCCACCTTGATGGAACTGCTGCATATCCGCAAGTCAAGTTCCACTTGAGTAACACGCATGCATGGCTCAACCTGGTCAGTGACATCAACAAGACTTGTTGGCGGGACAGAGTTGTGCCCCAGAGACTCCCCCATCAATGAAATAGACTCCCTCTCCACATCAAGCAGAGTACCTCTTTACCCCTTTTTAAGCACAACCTGGATAACTGGATAGGAAACAGAAAATATACCCCTGATATTCTACCCATGTCCCTGCTGGACTGGGGCATCAGGTGCTGATTTGTCTATACATGGGCTAAACTCTTGGCTAGGCTTATAAGGGCCTCAGGGCCAATAGCCTAGTAATCTCCTATGATCCTAAGGATAGACCTTTTGAGACTCTGAATTGGAAAGAACCAGATGGAGAGGATAGACTGATGGCTCTCCATAAGATGTAATTGTCTGTTATAGACAATGGACTTCCCAAAACATCTAAGTATTTTTGTATGCATTCTTCACAAATCCAAAATTTCATAAATTTGGTTCTGCTTCTAAACAATTAATATGCAGCTGTAGTAACAGCAGAAATGAACAATAAAACATGACTGTAACTACAGTTTTAATTATCACTATATAATTTCACTTAAGCCGCAGTACAGTTTGCCTACCTTTTTCATGTGGCTTGACAAAGACACTGGTCTCTGTTCAGTACAGATGGAAAAAATCATCAATTTATCACTATCGTTTAAATGTATGCATTTAAAGTGAGTGTCATGTTCATAAATGAGTGAAAATTCCTTCATATGCTTTTTTCCTCCTGTGCATAGACTATCTACCACCCAATTATTCAGTCAAGCCCATTTGTTCCACTACAAATAAGAATGGACTGTGTTATCAGCACAAAGCCAACCATTATAGGTTTTAGATAGGCCAAACTCTTCAATCCCCTCTGCTGCCCTGCCACATTCAGTCCTACAGTACGTGAGCTCTTCCATCTATAAGCTGCTTCTGGACATTAGTCTTGCAGCTGACAGAGGTGACACCCCCCCCCAAACACTTGGTTGTGTGAGCTGGTGATGGCCACCCATTCCCATCCACCCCAGCCAGCCCCTCCAACACCCACATTTTGCAAAATGATGCTCAGTTGTGTGGCCTGCAGTCACATGTTTTTACATGGCACCTGTCAGAAGACTGCACAGGTCTAAAACGAAAACATTTTGTTATCCTACAAGTAATGCCCTATGTTTCCACAATCATTTTTTATTTAAAACATACCTTTATTAAGCTTCTCAAAGATACGAAAATACATGACCTACAATATCACTTTGTAAGGCTCGAATAAAATATTGCAAACATTTGTAAGAAAACACACAGGACTATCGTATATACTTGTACACCTTATAATGTGACATATAAAAATATCAGCATTCTAACAGTGCTTATATCATATCAGTAATTCAAACCTTATTTACCTATTATCCTCCTTTCACATTCGAATAATTTTGAAGTGCACAGATAATTTATAATTATCTTCAGTGTATCATACAACCTATAGACTTCGGTCAGGAAGTAGCAATCCAGTACTTAGCAAATCAGTGATGGGACACTTTTCATCCCC
>NC_056738.1:499984659-500007159 GCF_019279795.1 Protopterus annectens
ATAAATAAATGTACCCCTTCCCTCACTGTAGTGAAATCTTGGAGTTTGTATGTTTAAGTACCACGGGATTGTAGGCGGCAAAACGTTCGCAGCTCATAATTGGAAGGGTTGTATTATCTGTAAAGGTGACATTCCTGAGTTGTCAACTTTACTGAAATACCTTGGTCGGTTATGTGCATGATTGAATATTTGATTTCCGACATTTCGGGTCAGAAATATGAACACTCGCACTTCTCAGGTGCAAGATTTTAATAGTAAACATATATACACATACACACACACACATATACCCACACGTACATATATATTGCAGTCTGGCTATTTTGTCAAATAACAAAATCTCTAACTAAACTTGGTAACTTGAACCTAGTAATTCTAGAAATCCATCTGGGTTTCTTTAGCTTAGTAAATTTAAATAAGGCCTTTATACTTTACAACAAATCAGTACTGCTCTTGATGTCTAGCTCAAGTTTATTAAAGATTGGGTTCACATCACTTTTCTAACAATATAACAGTAACTAACCATTCTATTGTATTTTAACTTGAAAGCAGACATTTTCTTCATCATCACAATTCAAAGTTAAGCAGAAAATAAAGTTCAATAGTTTTCTTTTAAATATATTTCTGTAAAATTTTAATATCCACCTTTAAATGAAACCTACATTCTCGAAATGAACTATTTTGTAATCTAACCTAGTTATCAATTGGTATAATCCCAGTTCAAACCTGTTAAATTTGTATGCTCCCTGTTCAAACTTGTCCAATCACAACCAAAGGAAGCATTCACAGAAAAAAAAATAGCTCCCATTTTATTAAAATATGTAACTCATTATCAGAGACAACTACCATTACTAACCATCTTGCACTGAAGTGTCCCATAAGCCAACAGTGTTCTAACTTTCATATTACTTGCCAAATTACCCCAACAAACATTCAAATAAAGAACTGCCCATATCTACCTTAAAATAGGCACATTTTGTTTGGAACTTCAGATGTGCTACAAGAATAAACAATAATACAATTAAACAGCTGTGCTTGTCAGCTGAAAGCATATAGCAGACTCCCTCTTATCAGGTCTCAATGGGGCCGGACCTTAGGCTGAATAAACGAATGGCCAGTTAGTCAGAAAAAGCTTTACAATAAGTTATTCTCATCAACCTGGCACTACAGAAAGTCTCGTTTTACTCTTAAAATGTTAAAATACTGAAACAAAATTAACCTGCAAGTTCATGTTTGTTTCAACATTTTAACATTTTAAGAGTAAAATAAGTCAAGATGTTCCAAAGTGCAGAGAGGACATGGAAGTGTTGCTCTTCTCTGTCTGTTGCTACGGCCAGTTAAAGCGGAGTCCAGTTAAAGCGAGACCAGCTAAGTGGGAGTCTACTGTATTTAGAAATTAAAAGCAAAAGGAACACAGTTTGTCAATGAAAAAAAAATAGAACATTCCAGCACTTTAGTTCAATCTCTCATACAATAACAAACTGACATGAACAATGGTTTGCATCATATCATATAATCCAGTCTGCCCTACATATTAGTACAGATCATCCTTTACAGCTATAGCAATTCAACCTGCCTTCCCATCGACAGCTGAGCGAGGCTCACCAAAGTGACTAAACAAGAGAATGAAGGGGTTGGCCTATACACTTAAATAAGGTTAATCACTGAACAGTGAATCAGCCAAAACTAACTGTACCCACCAAAATGGTAACCATACAATCCATACACAAACATGTACAGTCAAATAATTATAAACTCTAATATAAACCCTAACAGATGTACTAGTGTCTGTTCACAGACCAATGCTGGAACATTTCCACTGAAAGACAGCTCAATACATTATTTTATTTTTCATTTGTTGAATGGGTAGGTAAAGAGGTCAAAAGATCTTTTTCAGCCATGACCTAAGCCACAAGGCAAAATCAGTAATATTTACAGCAAAGATATCTACATTTAGCAATATGAACAAGCAGCGTGTACAGAAATGTAAAAACAATATAATTCAATGAACATTTGCAGAATGTGACATTTCAAAAACTGGAAATAAAAATATTAACATTCAGGAAAACACATGCAATAAGGATAAAACAGATTAAAAAAGATAATTACAATGTTATCTGTGCAACTAAAACGCGTTCAAAACCAAAAATTTAACTTGCCATAAAATTAATATGTACACCTAAAAACAAACATACTTGGCTACATACTAACTAGCGTTAATGAATATCCCCTTAATATTTTCAAAAATGTCTGTGATATCTTTGTTCCAAAACAGTGAAATCCACTTGTAGTGCATGGAGTACCATAACTATGCTCCAGAATCAGAAAAAAAGATAAACCTGTCTGTAGCATCAGACCCAACCATAACAAAGCTTTCAGAAGTGTGTAACAATTGTTACTCACCCCCTAAGCACTGTGATGGTCAGGTATAAGGGAAGGGATGTTCCTTCAGTCCCTGAATAACTTCCATGGACATAGGAGGAAAGATTACAGATGTTAGTCTGTAAGCAACTTATTTAAATGAGGGCAGTATTTAAAAACTGTCCCTGACTTTTTACTTACTTGCGGAATATGCAATGGCACTTGCCAAGTGCTTTACTGGCTTTCAAAGCTGATAAAACACTTTTCTCGGTACTTGCGTATTATCGCAACCAGATTTTGCAATAAGGCGTACGTTGTTAACGTTAACTTAAATTTCAAAAATGTAGTGAATTAGGGAAAGGTGAAGTGTTAAAAAGTATGCTGGGATATTGGTGGTGCTTTTTCAAGTGAATATGTACATTTTTTGGATTTGTGGGTAGTGTGCTGTAAAGATGTCGAGCGTCAGATTCACCAATCGGTGTGGCTGCATTTGTACGTGTATTTTGCCAGAAAGCACTTTGGGAGTTATCGTGCAATGTTAGGTGCTGTTCAGACATGTATTCTTCAGCTGTACGTTCGTATTGGTAAAATTAGAAATGGAACAATGTCGCAAGGATTATTCTTGGATTACCTTAATGTTTTCTTTGAAAAGAAGAAAATGGAGACATGATTAGTTATTCAGGTAAAATATTTAATGGTTGAACAATTGACAGCGAATGAGAGACATGCAATGTAATGTAGTAAACTCACAGTACTGTTTTACTTCTATTTTCAATACAATGTATACCGTATTTTTTAATGTCATTCATTGTGATAGGTGTTATGAGTTTACAGAGATGTATTGTCAATCTGAGAAGATGTGGATTCCTCATTTGCTGTTATATTGTTTTTCAGTGTAGACAGTTCTGAAGATGTGGATTGTTCAGTGGGTGTTGTACTGCTTTTTGGTTTTGAAAGAGGAGATGTTGGTTGGGTAGTCGCTGCTCTGTTTCTTTGTGGAGGAAAGTTGTTGGCGATGGCTTTTAACAGTTCTAACAAAGTAGTCTTTCGAATATGCCAGTTGTTTCTTGTGCCACATATATTCAACAAGATACAATCGTAGATGGTGAAATGTAGTGCCACACTGTTTCTTGTTTCTCGATTTTGCAGAGCCCCACATTCTTTCTACATTTTGGGTATGCACTCCAGTGTCCCGGTCAACAAAATTGTACTTGTGATTAACTTCATCATGGCTAAAGCCAGCTTCTTGTAGTTGTTTAGTTTGATATGCTTTCCAGGAGTCAGAATAAATAATGCTGCCTTCTTTGATGTACTCCCTTTATTTTGTCAAACAATGTGGATGCACTTCTATCTGGCACTTGTACTACAAATGTTTCTTTCGTTTCTCTACAGATCCCTCCAAAAATCCACTGTTGAGGGAGGATTTGACCACTGTTATTTTTCCGATGAGTAAATAAACTCTCATCAATTTCCACTACATGCCCTGGCCCTCCAATTTGCTTTTTTTTCTTGTTTTTCCAACTCCATAGTACAGACATCCCGTAAATAATTACTCCAGTCGTTAACAGTGTTGTCAGACATATCCAGTTTTTCATGACAGAAATTAATGCTTAACTGTTTACTCCAACAGTACATGAAACGAACAGCAGTTGTAAAAGATAGTCTACTTCCTTCAAAAAAGTTACCTTGCCGAACTCTGACATGCTGGTAGCATTTGGCAGAATTGCATTTCCAAAAGACTTGTTTTCCATAGTATAACTTCATGTCGTGTCCAGAACTACAATTACAATTATAATACAGTTTTTGAGAAGCTAATTAATGTCCTATTTAGTGTTGTTTAGCTAGCTGCCTCCCTTTTCTTACCCAATCAGAGTGTTTTTATATGTACATAAATGGCTGTCTTGCATTTTAAAGGTGTCTGATGAAGTTAACACTTGTTTAACGAAAGCGCTCACGTATTTGTTTTTTGTGGATTGTGTCATTATTAAAAACATCTTTGATTTCACCAAGAGCTGAGTGATTTGTGCCTGTGATACTCTGCCTGCCAGCATTCTTATTTACTTGGAAGTCTAACAACAACTATGTTTTCTTATTTTGGGAATGTGTCCCAGGTAATGGGGGAAGCACCGAATATAATTTATAGGAGGTCTCAAAATTTGAAAAATATTTTTCAGTATAAAAGTTTGGTTAATAACAGATCTAGAAAGTACAGTTCTGTACCTACCATAAATGTAGATGTTAGAGTGTATTCAATGTTGCAGTCATTACACTTGGGTTATCCTGCTGGCAGGCAACCCGCAGTAGGCCTGAATTCCAAAGTCCTGGTCCGGCGTTGGTTGCTGTTGCCTCTTCCCTGACATCAGTGCGCCAGGGGTATAAAAGATGCAGCTGACGCCATTTTCTTCAGTTTTTTTGCCCCAGATGTCAGGTGCCCCCAAAAGGGTAGGCTGTAAAAATTATGATCATAAAAAAAGCCTGCACATAACCTTCATCTACAAGCAAATACACCACATAGGTTGTATAGAACAGATACGTACAGGTAAGTCCCAGCAAAGAAAAAAGGGGGATGGAGGGAGGGTAACCTGGACTGCAACAGTGAATACACACGAACATCTACATTTATGGTAGGTACACAACTGTACTATGTTCATCATGTTTCACTGCTGCAGTCATTACACCTGGGTTGAATCCCAAAGCTGAGGTGGGGCGGCTGGGCCTAACTAGAGTTTGGAGTGGCTATGAGGCCCTGCAGAACTGCAGTGGCAAAGCCTGCTCTGGATTTAGAGTAGAGAGGTAAATGGTAGTGCTTTGTAAAAGTGTGCACTGAAGTCCATGCTGCAGCCTCCAAAATATCCTTGGTTGGTACTCCTCTGAGGAAGGCTGCTGACATGGCTGCTGCTCTGGTAGAATGTGGCCTAATGCCCTTGGGCACTGATTTGTCATGTTATGAATAGCAGAAACGAATGCAGTGGCCTATCCATTTTGAAATAGTCTGCTTTGAAATGGCTTTTCCTTGGGAACCTGCAGCATACGCCACTAAGAGTTGTTCAGTCTTCCTGAAGGCTCTAGTCTTGTCCAAGTAAAAGCGTAGCTGTCTGTGTATGTCCAAAATATGCAGAAGTCTCTCCCCCTTACTCTGTGGGTTTGGATAAAAGGTAGGCAAATGTATGGTTTGGTTAAGAGCCACGCTGGACACCACCTTAGGCATAAATGTGGGGTTTGTCCTTAGAGAAACCCTGTCCTGATGAAAAATAATAAAAGGCTCCACAGCCATTAGTGCCTGTAACTCTGAGACTCTTCTTGCTGAAGTTATTGCTAGGAGAAGAGCGGTTTTCCATAAGTATTTTATCTCTGCTGTATTGGCTGGCTCAAAAGGAGGCAGTGTGTGTTTTTCCAAGACAAAATTGAGGTCCCATGTAGGCATTGGAGCTCTCCTTGGAGGTCTTATGTTTTTGGCCCCTCTGAGAAACTGTCTTAGCAGTGGATGAGAAAAAATAGGTGGGTCCGTATTGTAATGTGCCGAAATGGCAGAGGCATGGATCTTAATTGATGAGAAGGATAGGCCTTTGTCCAGCATCTCAGTTAGGTATTGCAAAATCTGAGGAATATTTGGTTCAAGCGAGTCAATCCCCTGTGCTTGGTTCCAAGCACAGAATCTCTTCCATTTTTCTGCATAAGATTTTCTGGTGCTGGGCCTTCTGGCCTCCAAAATAACATCCATAACTGCTTTAGAGAGATGTGTGTTCTGAATGATTACATTATCCGCCATGCAGCCTGATTTAAGGTTTTGAGATGGCTGTGCAGGATCTGATTGTTCAATTGGGTCAGCAAATGTGGTATTAGAGGCAATGTCTAGGCTGGGCCTCATTTTTGGCTTCTCGTCTGACCTTTAGGAGTACCTTGGAGAGGAGAGGCAGAGGAGGGAAGGCATATACTGTAAGGCCTTTCCAGCTGAATGAAAGGGCGTCCACTTTCCATGCTTGTGATAAGTCTGAATGCAGAATCTCGATAGCTGGTGGTTGTGAGGGGAGGCGAACAGATCTATGTCTGGGCATCCCCATTTCCCTGTTATGTTGAAGATTTGTGGATCCAGTTTCCACTCGTGAGGATCCATGAGGTTTCTGCTTAGTTCGTCTGCCAAAGTATTTGTCTTTCCTGGCAGAAATTGTGCTTGCAGATGTACTTGATAAGTCAATGCTGTGTTCCACAAAGTCATGGCTTGCCTGCAGAGGGGGTAGGAATGTGTGCCCCCTTGCTTATGTACCACATGACTGTAGTATTGTCTGTCTTTATCAGTAGTTGTCCTGGATGAAGTAGGTCCTTGAAGGCTGTCCGGGCATTTTGTACAGCTAGCATCTCTTCTTGATTGATATGAAGATGCATTTGGTTTGTGGGCCATGTTCCCTGAATACATTTTCCTGCCATGTGTGCCCCCCAGGCATAATCTGATGCATCTGTTAGTGTCTGCCTGGCAGTGGGTAAGGTGAATGGCTGTCCCTTGTTGTGGTGACAGGCTTGTGCCCACCATTGAAATTCCTGTTGCAGGCAGGGAATGAGTGTAATTACTGTTTCCAGGCTGTGGCAATGTTGAGTCCAAACACTTTTTAGATACCACTGTAGTTTCCTCATATGCAGTCTTGTATATGGAATTAGTAGAATGCAGGTTGCCATGTAGCCCAGAGCCTGCAGAATTTTCCTTGCAGATAACTGGGTCTTTGTTGCCATGACTTTGAAGTAAGAAGTCAGATGCCTTTTTTTGTCTGGCGTGAGATTAGCCATCTGGGCAGTTGTATTTAAGCTTGCACCCAGGAATATTCTCTTGAGAGGGCACTAATTTTGATTTCTTTTCGTTTACTATGTACCCTAGGCAAATTAGTAATCTTTTTACAAACGCCAGATGCTGTAGTAGAATATCTTTGTCCTTTGCTTGAATAAGGCAGTCGTCCAAGTAGGGGTATATTTGAATTCCTCTTTGTCTGCAAAATGCAACTACTAGTGCCAGGCATTTTGTGAAGACCCTGGGTGCAGTAGATAAGCCAAAGGAGAGTGCAGAGAATTGGTAGTGCATTGAGCCAGCTATGAATCTGAGGTATCTTCTGAAAGATTGTCTGATTGGGACATGCAGGTATGCCTCTGAGGTCCAAAGTTACAAACCAAGCCTTCTTGTCCAGCATGGGCAGAAGCTGCTGTAGAGTCAACATTTTGAATTTTCGGACGTCCAGAAAAGTATTTAGTATAGACAGATCCAGAATTGGTCTCCAGGCTTTGTCCTTTCTTGGTACTAAGAAAAGACTTGAGTAAAATCCTTGTCCTTGCTCTTGTTGTGGCACTGGCTGAATAGCCCCCATGTCCATGAGAGATGAAACTTGTTTTTGTGCCTTTGCCCATTGATTGCGTGGTAGGTCTGACATACCTTTTGCCTTTGGAAGGGTGTGAAAATGGAACATGTAGCCCTGAGAGACTATATTTAAGACCCATTTGTCCTGGGTGATCTGTGCCAGTTTTGTGAAAAAAGTGCTAGCTTTCCCCCTAAGGGTGCTGCCAAAAAATAAGTGCTTGGCATTGGCAGAGGGAAGTCATTGGGACTGTTTTCTATAAGTTTGTGATTTGTCTTCTCCGCTTTTGGAGGTAGAAGCACCCCATTGTTTGGGCCTGTATGAGTCCTGGGGCTGTTGCCTGTCTCTAGAGCGTCTGTATCTACCTATTTGTGGTCTGTCTGACACTGGAAAGGACCAATTCTTAGAGGGCCAGTTCCTGCTAAATCTGGGTGGCTGTACCTGTAAGAAATCCTTTACTGTCTGCATAGATTTTGCCTTATCCTCCATTTTCTTTAACATCTCTTCTGCCTTAACACCAAACAAAGTATCATGCTGTAATGGAGCATCCAATAATTTTGCTTTAACATGATCAGGCAGATTCTGTTCCTTTAACCAAGCATGCCTTCTAATAACAGAACCTGTTACAGCGGCCCTGCACGAGGCCTCCAGTGAATCATAGCCACATTGCAAAGTATGTTTTCCCACTTGTTCAGCTGCATGCAATAAATCCTGCAAATCTTTGTTCTCAGTACATTCAGAATTTGTCAACATTTTCTGTTTTAACAAAGACATTAAATATTGCTGGTATTTGAGCATATGAAATTAACAATTTAAAGCCCTTACAGCCAAGGTAGCAGAAGTGTAAACTTTTTTTCCCCCATCTGTCCAAAGCCCTAGAATCTCTGTCTGAGGGGACAGGATTTTTGACAGAAGCAGCCTTGACCCCTTTGTACCCTGTGAGATAGTTTCTGGGTCAGCAGCAGGGTTTTTGCCAAGAAATTTATGGGTGTCTGGGACCCTGCAGTATCTGTCTGGCTTGACAGGGGCAGGAGGTAAAGAGTCTGGAGACAGGCTGGACTCTGAGAAAACATCATCTACTATGTCTAGAATAATCCTGGCTCTCCCAATGGAAATGCTCCCTCATGGTATGCAGGGTTTCCCCAAAAGAATAGTCCTCCGGAGGAGAAGCTGAAGGAATAGAATCTTCAGCATTAGAATCCTCATAGGGAGGAACAGAATATCCCTGATCAGAAGAGGAGTCAGAGGAAATGGAAACCTGATCAGAGGAATCGTATTCAGTGTCTTGCCTAGGCCTCTTATCAGGAGGGGGATGGGAACCCCTGATCAAAGTAATTAGGTAGTCGGCCATTTTGAGCATCTGTTTCATAGGCATAGAAGCCTGTCCTGGAGAATGCTGCACTGGTGTCCTTGTCTTTAAAACTGTTTTAGACTTTGTCTTGGATGCTGAAGTAGGCTTTATATAAAGTTGTGTAGGTCTGAAGACACCCTCAGAAGCAGATGCCTGCTCAGCGGTTCCGGACCCATCTGAGGGATTAATTTCCGAAGGACCAACACCTTGAGTATCCAGAGGCCTAGCGGTCTCCATGTGGGAGTCTGAGGCGGCCTGTGGCTCTGAGGCAGCGGGAGTTAGGGGCTTCGAAAGCGCCTCACTGAAGAGGCTTCGTCATGGGTTTTGGACCTCAGATGCTTGTCCTTGTCTTCACCCTTGCTTTTTTTATGAAGTCCGGTTGTCGGTTGTTCTGACGGCATTATGTAGTTAAACCTTTGGCCAAAATAATGAAAAGCAAAATAGTACCAACGCTTAGTGTGTTGGTTAAATCTAGCGCAAAACCGACAACTAGCAACATTGTGGTCAGGGCCTAGGCAAGGAATACAGTAAGAGTGGAAATCCTTATGAGGTATTTGTTTCCCACAAGAAATACAATTGTTAACTTTTTCTGACATCGGTCTGGAGCAAGAAAAAAAAGTTCCCCCAATGGGGTACTTAGCTTTATTGAAGACTTGTGATCTGAAATTCGTTTTCGAAAATCTCAGGAGTCGGCCGACCGGCACTTGCGAACTGCTTTTGCTTTGGGCACCGCGCGGCAAGAAAGACTGAAGAAAATGGCATCGGCTGCATCTTTTATACCCCTGGCGCATTGATGTCAGGGAAGAGGTGACAGCAACCGACGCCGGACCAGGACTTTAGAATTCAGGCCGACTGCGGGTTGCCTGCCAGCAGGATAACCCAAGTGTAATGACTACAACAGTGAAACACGATGAACATCTAGAAAATACTGCGTGTGTTCACAATAAAATTTTACATATACTGGTTCATCCATTACTTTAAATTTTTCAGGCACACTGAAATTGAAAGGAAAGTACAGTTGTGTACCTACCATAAATGTAGATGTTCAAGTGTATTCACTGTTGAAGTCATTACACTTGGGTTATCCTGCTGGCAGGCGATCCGCAGTCGGCCAAAGTTCCAAAGTCTTGGTCCGGCGTCGGTTGCTGTTGCCTCTTCCCTGACGTCAGTGTGCCAGGGGTATAAAAGTTGCAACAGACGCCATTTTCTTCAGTTTTTCTTGCCCCAGATGTCAGGAGCCCCTAGATAGGAAGGCTGGAATGATAAAATTATGCCAAAAACATGCATATATTAATATAAACATTTCCTTCATCTACAAGCAAATACACCACATAGGTTGTATAGAGTTGAGAAGTACAGTGGGTAACCTGGACTGCAACAGTGAATACACTCGAACATCTACATTTATGGTAGGTACACAACTGTAGTATATTCATAGTGTTTCACTGTTGCAGTCATTATACTTGGGTAGAATCCCAAAGCTGAGGTTGGGCGGCTGGGTCTAAATTGGATTTGGAGAGGCTACCAGGCCCTGCAGAACTGCAGTGGCAAAGCCTGCTCTGGATTTTGAGTAAAGAGGTAAGTGGTAGTGCTTTGTGAAAGTGTGCACTGAGCTCCAGGTTGCAGCTTCTAAAATGTCTTTGGTTGGTACTCCTCTGAGAAAAGCTGCTGAAGTGGCTGCTGCTCTGGTAGAATGAGGCCTAATGCCCTTAGGCACTGATTTGCCATGTTGTGCATAACAGAAGCGGATGCAGTGTCCTATCCATTTTGAGATTGTCTGTTTTGTAATAGGCTTTCCTTGTGATCCTGCAGCATAGGCTACAAACAGTTGCTCAGTTTTTCTGAAAGCTTTTGTTTTGTCCAAGTAGAATCGTAGCTGTATGTGTATATCCAAAGCGTGAAGTCTCTCCCCTTTATTCTTGGGATTTGGGTAGAAATTAGGTAAATGGTTTGGTTTAAGGCCACATTTGAGACCACTTTTGGCGTGAATATTGGGTTTGCCCTAAGAGAAACCCTGTCCTGATGAAAAATGATGGAAGGTTCCACAGCCATTAATGCCTGTAACTCTGAGACTCTTCTTGCTGAAGTTAATGCTAGGAGCACAGCAGTTTTCCATAAGAATTTTAGATCAGCTGTGCTGGCTGGTTCAAAAGGAGGCAGTGTGAGTTTTTCTAAAACAAAACTGAGATCCCAAGTTGGTACTGGTGCTCTCCTTGGGGGTCTTATATTTTTTGCCCCTCTGAGGTACTGTCGTAGTACAGGATGTGAAAAAATAGGAGGTTCCACATTGTAATGAGCTGAAATGGCAGAGGCATGGATTTTAATAGACGAGAAAGATAGGCCTTTGTCCAGCATCTCAGTTAGGTATTGTAAAATGTGAGGTATATTAGGGACAAGGGGTTTGAGCCCTTGTGCCTGGTTCCAAGTACAGAATCTCTTCCATTTTTCTGCATAAGATTTCCTAGTGCTGGGCCTCCTGGCTTCTAAAATGACATCCATAACAGCTTTAGAGAGAGGTGCAGTCTGAGTGGCTACATTATCTGCTATGCTGCCAGATTTAAGGTTCTGAGTTGACTGTGCAGAATCTGATTGTTTTGTTGCGTCAGAAGATGAGGAATTTGAGGTAGAAGCCAAGCTGGGCCTTGAGACAAGCTCTTTAGGATTGGGTACCAGTGCTGGCGTGGCCAGTCTGGGGCAATCAGGATGATTTTTGGCCTTTCCTGTCTGACTTTTAGGAGCACCTTGGTAAGAAGAGGCATCGGAGGGAAGGCATAGTTCTTGTGCAGAATTTCTGTATTTGGCAATTGTGAGGGGAGGCAAAAAGATCTATGTCTGGGCGTCCCCATTTTCTTGTTATCATGCTGAACACTTGTGGATTTAGTTTCCATTCATGAGGATCCATGAAATTTCTGCTTAGTTCATCTGCCAGTGTATTTTTTTGTTCCTGGCAGGAATTGTCCCTGCAGATGTACTTGATAGGTCAGTGCTGTGTTCCATAAAGTTATGGCTTGCCTGCATAGGGGGTAGGAATGTGTGCCCCCTTGCTTGTTTATGTACCACATAACTGTGGTATTGTCCATCTTTATTAATAGCTGTCCTGGATGTAGGTCCTTGAAAGCTGTCAGGGCAATCTGTACAGCTAGCATCACTTTTTGACTGATGTGAAGATGCATTTGTTCCTTGGGCCACGTGCCATGAATACATTTTCCTGCCATATGTGCCCCCCAGGCATAATCCGATGCATCCGTTGTTATTGTCTGCCTGGCTGTAGGTAAGGTGAAAGGCTGTCCCTTGTTGTGGTGAAAGGCCTGGTACCACCATCGAAACTCCTGTTGTAGGCAGGGAATTAAGTTATGATTGTCTCCAGGCTGCGACAATGCTGAGTCCAAACACTTTTTAGATACCATTGTAGTTTCCTCATATGCAGTTTTGCATATGGAATTAGTAGAATGCAGGATGCCATGAAGCCCAGGGCCTGCAGAATTTTTCTTGCAGGGAGCTGGGTTTTTGTTGCCATCATTTGAAAGTAATGAGTCAGTTGCCTTTGTCTGGAGTGAGATAAGCCATCTGGGCAGTAGTATTTAAGCTTGCACCCAGGAATATTATGTCTTGAGAGGGCACTAGTTATGATTTCTTTTCCTTTACTGTGTACCCTAGGCAAATTAGTAATCTTTCTACAAATGCCAGATGCTTTAGAAGAATGTCCTTGCTCTCTGCTTGAATAAGGCAGTCGTCCAAGTAGAGATGTATTTGAATTCTTTTTTGTCTGCAAAATGCAATTACTGGTGCCAGGCATTTTGTGAAGACCCTGGGCACAGTAGATAAGCCAAAGGGCAGTGCAGAGAATTGATAATGTATTGAGCCTGCTATGAATCTGCGGTATCTTCTGCAAGATTGTCTGATTGGGATATGCAGGTATGCCTTCTTGAGGTCCAAAGTAACTAGCCAAGCCTTCTTGCCCAGCATGGGCAGAAGTTGCTGTAGTGTTAACATTTTGAATTTTGGAACATCCAGGAAAGTATTTAGGATTGACAGGTCCAGTATTGGTCTCCAGGCTTTGTCCTTTCTGGGTACTAAGAAAAGTCTCGAGTAAAATCCTTGTCCCTGTTCTTGCTGTGGAACTCTTTGAATAGCTCCCTTGTCCATAAGAGCAGCAATCTGCTTTTGTGCCTCTGCCCATTGGTTTTGTGGCAGGTCTGGCATACCTTTTGATTTTGGAAGCATGTGGAAGTGGAACCTGTAACCCTGAGAAACAATATTCAGCACCCATTGGCCCTGGGTGATCATGTGCCAATTTTTTTGTGAAAAGTGCTAGCTTTCCCGCTAGGGATGCTGCCAAAAGGTAAGTGCTTGGCAATGGCAGAGGGAAGTCATTGGGACTGTTTCCTATAAGGTTGTGATTTGTCTTCCCCTCCTTTGGGGGCTGAAGCATCCCATTGTTTAGGTCTGTAGGAGCCCTGGGGCTGAGATCTGCCTCTTGGGTGTCTGTATCTGCCTCTTTGTGGCCTGTCTGACACTGGAAAGGACCAATTTTTTGAAGGCCAGTTTCTGCTAAATCTAGGTGGTTGAACCTGTAAGAAATCCTTCTCTGTCTGCATTGATTTTGCTTTACCCTCCATTTTCTTTAACACCTCTTCTGCCTTAACACCAAACAAAGTATCATGCTGTAGTGGAGCATCCAATAATTTTACTTTAACATGGTCAGGTAAACTTTGTTCTTTCAACCAAGCAAGCCTTCAAATAACAGAGCCTGTAACTGCGGCTCTACAAGAAGCCTCTAATGAATCAAAACCACAATGCAGAGTATGCTTTCCCACTTGTTCAACTGCATGCAATAAATCCTGCATTTCCTTACTGTCAGGACTTTCTGAATTTGAAACCATTTTCTGTTTTAACAATGACATGAGGTACTGTTGATATTTAAGCATGTGAAACTGGCAATTTAAAGCCCTTACAGCTAAAGTAGAAGAAGTGTAAACTTTTTTCCCCCATCTGTCCAGAGCTCTGGAATCCCTATCCGAGGGGACAGGATTTTTAGCAGTGGAAGCCTTAACCCCTTTAGGACCCTGAGAAATTGTTTCTAGGTCGGCAGCGGGGTTTTTGTAAAGAAATTTATGAGAGTCAGGGACCCTGTAGTACCTGCCTGGCTTGACTGGTGCAGGGGGTAAAGAATCAGGAGACGGACTGGATTCAGAGAAAACATCATCAACAATATCAAGCACAGGGGGGGATAGCCAGGGGCCTGTGCTGAGGCAATAAAAGGAAGTCTCTGAGCCTTTTCTTGGATTCTGAATAATCCTGGCTCTCCCAATGGAAATGCTCCCTCATGGTGTGCAGGGTTTCCCCAAAAGAATAATCCTCAGGCGAAGAGGCTGAAGGTATAGACTCTTCTGCATCAGAGTCCTCATAGGGAAGGAGAGAATATCCCTGATCAGAAGAGGAATCAGAGGAAATGGAAACCTGGTCAGAGGAATCATAGTCAGTGTCTTGCCTAGGCCTTTTGTCAGGAGGGGGATGGGAACCCCTGATTAAAGCAATTCGGTCTTCGGCCATTTTAAGCATCTGTTTCTTTGGCATGAATGACTGTTCTACAGAATGCTGTACTTGTTTCCTTGTCTTTAATGGTGTTTTTGATTTTGCCTTGGCTGCTGTAGTGGGCTTATTTGTAAGCTGTGAAGGTCTGAAAACACCCTCAGAAGCCAATGCCTGCTCAGCGGCTCCGGACCCATCTGAGGGAATAGTTTCCGTAGGCCCAATACCCTGAGTTTCCACAGGCCTTGGTGTCTCCACGTGGCTGTCGGTTACGGCCTGTGGCTCTGAGGTAGCGGGCGTCAGGTGCTGCGAAAGCACCTCACTGAGAACCGGCGACTGGCCTTGAAGAGGCTTCGTCGTCGGTTTTTGACCTCGGATGCCTGTCCTTTTCTTTGTCTTTGCGTTTTTTATACATTCCGGTAGTCGGTTTTTCTGACGGCATTATGTAATTAAACCTTCGGCCAAAATAATGTAAAGCAAAATCAAACCAACGTTTAATAGTGCGTTTATTGAATCTAGCACAAAACCGACAACTAGTAACGTCATGGTCAGGGCCTAGGCAAGAAATACAGTAAGAGTGAAAGTCCTTATGAGGTATTTGCTTCCTAAAAGAAAAAACAATTATTAACTTTTACTGACATCGGTCTGGAGCAAGAAAAAGTTTCCCTAACAGGGTACTTAGCTTTATTGAAGACTTTGGTTCTGAAACTCAATTTCGAAAATCTCAGGAGTCGGCTGACCGGCAATTGCAAACTGCTTTTGCTTCAGGCACCGCGCAGCAAGAAAGACTGAAGAAAATGGCCGGACCAAGACTTTGGAACTCGGGCCAACTGCGGGTCACCTGCCAGCAGGATAACCCAAGTGTAATGACTGCAACAGTGAAACACGATGAACATCTTGTAATTACTGAATGCAGGGATTGTGCACATAGCTTTATGCAAATCCTGCCCAGCATATTATATAGCAAAGTTCAAGGAACCTTAAAAATATTTCTGAAGAGGCGCGTCAAATGAACTTAATATTTATGGGAAGATGGTAACATGTGGGCATTGTAAAAAGTGCTCGTATATCATACAAATGGAACATTTTCCTCTCAATACCATGTAAGAGCTACTCTGACACATCTCCCAGTCTCTATCAAATAGATTTACTGCTCCCGCCCAAACTAAAAAATTTCCAATAAAAAACACCACTCTATATTCCATCTAGAAACTGTACCCTCCCCTTTTACATTATGGTAATTCAAAGCAAAAACATATACCACTCCTCTTCTCTCCCAAATTTCTTTCATACACATATGCTGAGGCATTCACTCTAATCCAGGTCCCACTTCCTACATCCTACCATCACTAACACCAGTAATGTTTGTAAATCCCTACAAATTGTAACACTAAACCTTCAAAGTATTCGTAATAAAACTACTGACCTTCGTGCTTGGTTAGCTCTGAATAAACCTGACATCATTGCTGTCATCAAAACCTGTTTAAAACCAAACATAAATGACTTTGAATTCCTACCTCCAGGCTTAAATACAATAAGGATAGATAGAAATCACAAAAAGGAGGTGGTGTTGCACTCCTTTTCCCAAATAACTACAATGTAGTCACATACAATGAAATCTATCCTCAGTTCTCTAATGCTGAAATCCTTACTTCTTTCCTAGAAATAAATGCATCAAAAAGTTATGTATCATAGTACTACACATTCTCCCCGGTAATAACATACCAGTACTAAAAGATATAATATTGTGGGTTTCCAGCACTATAAAAAATGAAACTGTCATTCTGAGTGACACTAACATCAACTGGTTAAATTTTTGTTCTAAATTCCCATCCTCTAACCTATTTAATTTCGCACAACTTTATCACCACTCCAACAACTTTAACAGGAACATTACTGGAATGTGACCACTGACCCAACTAAAATCTCCTCGGCTACTACTCTCACAAATGCCATTAGTGATCACCCTCTAGCCTTTGTTCATAGAACAGATCCCTCCTTCCATAAACATTAAAAGATAGGAATCTGACCAATTTTAACCCACAAACAATCGCCAATATATTAAAAAAAATCAACTTAAACAATGTCTTCCTCTTGACAATGCACTGGATAACTTCAATACAACATTCCAAGAGAAAAGGGTGAAACCAAACCATGTCACATGGCTAACCATAGCAAATAAAGATCTAAGGATAAAATATGGAGAGGAGAGTGGCATAAAAATAAAAAACCCTCAGACTTGGAGATTCAAACAGCTCCGCAAACAAGTAAAAAGACAGGTAACCAAAAACAAAAAAGACTATTACCTAAAACTTGAAAAATTCATAAGCAGAATCACCAAAAATTCTGATCTATAACAAATTACTACAGCCAGGCACAAAAAGCAACCCATGTCCACACCCTGGCAAAACTCAAGAACAAATAGCAAGCCTCTAGCTCATACTTCATAAACTCTATAGCAAACATCACTGCTAATTTTTCACAACCACACTCAACACAAATAATACAGGCAAAAAGTACAGTTGTGTACACTTACCATAAATGTAGATGTTCAAGTGTATTCACAGTTGCAGTCATTACATTTGGGTAATCTGCTGGCAGGTTGCCCTCAGTCGACCTGAATTCCAAAGTCTTGGGTCCTGCGTCGGTTGCTGTCTCCTCTTCCATGATGTCAGGTTGTCAGGGGTATAAAACATGCAGCCAACTCCATTTTCTTTAGTTTTTCTTGCCCCCGATGTCAGGTGCCCCCAAAAAGGTAGCCAATTTATATATATATAAATATACATGTATCAATATAAACGTTACCTTCATCTACAAGCAAATACACCACATAAGTTGTAGAAGATAGAGAAGGAAAAATAAACTTCAGAATGACAGGGGGATGCCGGGAGGGTAACCTGGACTGCAACTGTGAATACACTCTAACATCTACATTTATGGTAAGTGCACACAACTGTACGATGTTCTTAGTGTTTCACTGTTGCAGTCATTACATTTGGGTAGAATCCCAAAGCTATGGTTGGAGAGCTGGAGCTAAACAGCATTAGGTGTGGCTATAAGGCCCTGCAGCACTGCAGTGACAAAGCCTGCCCTGGACTTAAGAGTAGAGAGGCAAATGGTAATGCTTTGTAAACGTGTGAGCAGAACTCCAAGTAGCAGCCTCTAGAATGTCTTTGGTTGGTACTCCTCTGAGAAAGGCTGCTGAAGTAGCTGCAGCTCTGGTGGAATGAGACCCAATGCCCTTGGGCACAGGCTTACCATGGTGTAAGTAGCAGAAACGGATGCAGTGGCTTATCCACTTTTGAAACTGTCTGCTTTGAAATAGCATTTCCTTCTGATCCTGCAGCATATGACACTAGTAATTGCTCAGTTTTTCTTAGAGCTTTAGTCCTGCTCAAGTAGAATCTTAGCTGTCTGTGTATGTCCAAGGAATGCAGAATTCTCTCCCCCTTGTTCTGCAGATTTGGATAGAAAGTTGGCAGATGAATTGTTTGGTTAAGGGCCACACTGGAAACCACCTTAGGCATAAAAGTAGGATTTGTCCTCAGAGACACCCTGTCTGGATAAAATATGATAAAAGGCTCTACAGCCATGAGGGCCTGTAGCTCTGAAACTCTTCTTGCTGAAGTAATTGCTAGCAGCAGAGCTGTTTTGCATGATAAGAACTTTAGATCAGCGGTAGCAGCTGGTTCAAATGGAGGCAGGGTGAGCTTTTCCAACACAAAATTGAGGTCCCATGCAGGTAATGGTGATCTTCTATGAGTCCTTAAATTTTTGGCTCCTCTGAGATACTGCTTTAGTAAAGGATGAGAAAAGATTGGTGGCTCTGTATAGTAATGATCCGAAATGGCAGAGGCATGGATTTTGATTGATGAGAAAGATAGACCTTTGGCAAGCATCTCAGTTAAGTATTGTAATATCTGTGGAATATTTGGTTCTGCTGTATCAGTTCCTTGTTCTTGATTCCAAGCACAGAATCTCTTCCATTTGTCAGCATAAGATTTTCTAGTACTAAGCCTTCTGGCTTCCAAAATGGCATCCATCACAGCTTTCCTGAGAGGTGTTGTTTGTATGACTACATGATTAGCCATACGTCCAGGTTCAGAGTCTGTAGTTGATTGTGCTGGGACAGTAGTTGTGGTCTTTGAGGCAAGGTCCAAGCTGGGTATTGAGACAAGTTCCTTAGGATTGGGAACCAGTATTGGCAGGGCCAGTCCGAGGCAATTAATATCATCTTTGGCTTCTCTTGTCTGACTTTTAGGAGGACCTTGGGTAGAAGAGGCAGAGGAGTAAAGGTGTAAACAAATAGGTTTTTCCAACTGAAGGATAGGGCGTCCACTTTCCATGCTTATCTGTGATAGGTCCTTGTGCAGAATCTTTCAATTGATAATTTTGAGGAGAAGCAAATAGATCTAGGTCTGGGCTCCCCCATTTCTCTGTTATCATGCTGAAGACTTGTGGATTTAGTTTCCACTCGTGAGAATCCATAAGGTTTCTGCTTAAATTGTCTGCCAGAGTGTTTTGTTTTCCTGGCAGGAATTGAGCTTGAAGATGTATTTGGTAGGTCAAAGCTGTCCCCCATAGTGTCATGGCTAATCTGCAAAGGGGGTATGAGTGCGTGCCCCCTTGCTTGTTTATATACCACATGTCAGTCTTTATCAGTAGTTGTCCTGGATGCAGTAAGTCCATGAAGGCTGTTAGTGCATTTTGAACAGCTAGCATCTCTTTCTGGTTGATATGCAGATGCATTTGTTTTAGTGTCCATAAGCCCTGAATGCATCTTCCTGCCATGTGCCCCCCAGGCATAATCTGATGCATCTGTTGTTAAGGTTTGGCTGGCAGAGGGTAGAGTGAAGGGCAGTCCCATGTTTTGGTGACATGCCTTTGCCCACCATAGAAACTCCTGTTGCAGGCAGGGAATGAGAGGAATCATTGTTTCCAGACTGTGTGAATGCTGACTCCATAAACTTTTGAGGTACCATTGAAGTTTCCTCATATGCAGTCTTGCATATGGAATTAGTAGGATGCAGGATGCCATGAAGCCCAAAGCTTGCAGAATTTGTCTTGCAGAAGACTGGGTTTTTGTTGCCATCAGTTTGAAGTAAGTAGTCAGATGCCTTTGCTTGTCTGGCGTGAGGTAAGCCACCTGGGCAGTTGTATCTAAGCTTGCACCCATGAATGTTATCTTTTGAGAGGGTACCAGTTGTGATTTATTTTTGTTTATTGTGTACCCTAGGCATGTTAGAGGCCTTCTCACAAACGCCAGGTGTCGAAGAAGTGTGTCCTTGTTCTCTGCTTGAATGAGACAGTCGTCCAAGTAAGGATATATTTGTATACTTCTTTGTCTGCAAAATGCAATTACTGGTGCCAGGCACTTTGCAAAGACCCTGGGCGCAGTAGATAAGCCAAAGGGCAGTGAAGAGAATTGGTAATGCATTAAGCCAGCCTTGACTCTGAGGTATCTTCTGCATGATTGTCTTATTGGGACATGCAGGTATGCCTCTTTTAGGTCTAAAGTCACCAGCCAGGCATTCTTGCCCAGCATGGGCAGAAGCTGCTGCAAAGTCAGTATTTTGAATTTTGGAATGTCCAGGTATGTGTTCAAAATCGATAAATCCAGTATTGGCCGCCAGGCCTTGTCCTTTCTGGGTACCAAGAACAGTCTTGAGTAAAAACCTTGTCCGTTTTCCTGTTCTGGTACTGTCTGAATGGTGCCCATATCCATGAGGGACGTAACCCGTTTCTGTGCCTCTGCCCACTAATTTTTTTGGCAGATTTGGCCAACCATTTGCCATTGGCAGAGTGTGGAAATGGAATCTGTATCCCTGTGATATGATGTTTAGTACCCACTTGGTCCTGGGTTAACTGCCAATTTTGAGCAAAAAGTGCTAATTTTCCCCTATGGGTGCTGACAAAAGATAAGTGCTTGGTGTAGGCAGAGAGAAGTCATTGGGATTGCTTTCTGTAGGTTTGTGCTTTATCTCCTCCAGATTTGAAGGTGGAAGCGCCCCATTGCTTTGACCTGTATGAATCTTGCGACTGGTATCTGGAACCCTTAGGGCGTCTAGATTTGCCCCTTTGAGCTCTGACACAGTAAAGGACCAATTTTTTGTAGGCCAGTGTCTACTGAATCTTGGTGGCTGCACTTGTAAGAAGTCTAACAGTTTGCATAGACTGAGCTTTGTCTTCCATTTTCTTTAGAACCTCTTCTTTTCTGCCTTAATACCAAACAGAGAATCATACTGTAAAGGTGCATCAAGCAATTTAGCTTTAACATGATCAGGTACATTTTGTTCCTTTAACCAGGCATGCCTCCTAATTACAGATCCAGTAACTGTGGCCCTGCAGGAGCCCTCTAAGGAATCAAAACCAGACTGCAAATATGCTTTCCAACTTGTTCAGCTGCATGCAATAATTCCTGCAATTCCTTATTTTCTGCACATTCTGAAATCAACATAATTTTCTGTTTCGGCAATCCCATAACAAGCTGTTGGTACTTAACCATATGAAATTGACAGTTTAAGGCCCTGATTGCCAAGGTTGCAGATGTATAAACCTTTTTCCCCATCTGTCTAGTGCCCTTGAATCTCTGTCAGAGGGTGTAGGATTTTTTGCTGTTGAGGCCTTAACTCCCTTTGGACCCTGTAAAATAGTGTCAGGATCAGCAGCAGGGTTTCTAAATAAAATTTATGTGAGTCAGGTACCCTGTAATATCTGTCAGGCTTACTGGGAGCCGGAGGTAAGGAGTCAGTGGTCAAGCTCGACTCCGAAAACACATCCACAATGTCTAAAACGGGGGATGGCTAAAGGCTTGTGCTGAGGGAGAAAAAGGAAATCTCTGAGCCTCTTTTTTGATTCTGAGAAATCTTGACTCTCCCAGTGAAAATGCTCCCTCAAAGTATGCAAGGTTTCTCCAAATGAATAATCCTCAGGAGGAGATGCAAATGGAATAGACTCCTCAGCATCAGAATCCTCATAGGGAGGTATAGACAATTCCTGATCAGAAGAGGAATCAGAAGAAACAGAAACCTGATCTGAAGATTCATAATCAGTGTCTTGCCTAGACCTCTTATCTGGAGGGGGATGGGTACCCCTGATGAAGGTAATATGGTCTTCAGCCATTTTGATCATCTGTTTTTTAGGCATACAGGCCTGTGCACGTGGCTCATGCATCGGTTTTTTAGAAGTTGCTTTTGCTTTTGGTTTTGCAGCTGTCGTCGGTTTGATATACAAATGTTGAGGTCTGAATACACCATCAGAAGCCAGTGCTGCTCAGTGGCTCTGGACCCATCCAAGGGTGATACATCCATCAATCCAATACCTTGAGTATCAATGCAGCATGTCGGACTCAACATGGGTGTCGGCAGTGGCCTGTGACTCGAAGATAGCAGGCATCAGGGGCTGCAAAAGCACCTCACTGAGTACCGGTGAACCAGTGACTGGCTTAGGACAAGCTTTGTCGTCGGTTTTGGATCTCGACTGCCTTTCTCTGTCCTTTTCTTTGCGTTTTTTATGTACTCCGGTAGTCGGATTGCTATCAGACGACATTTCTGGGTAGTTAAAGCTGTTTCCAAAATACTCTGATGCAAAAATATACCGATGCATAATAGTGCATTGGTTAAATCTAGCACAAAACCGACAGCCAGGCATGTTGTGATCAGGGCCTAGGCAAGGAATACAGTATAAATGGAAATCCTTATGAGGTATTTGCTTCCCACAAGTAATACAATTATTAACTTTTTCTGACATCGGTAAAAAGCAAGAAAAAAGTTTCCCCAACGGGGTACTTGGCTTTAGTGAAGACTTCGGTTCTGAAACTCAAACTCAAATTTTTCTGTAGTCAGCTAACCGGCACTTGTGAAAATGCTTCTGCTTTGGGCACCGGGCGGCAAGAAAGACTAAAGAAAATGGCGTCGGCTG
>NC_056738.1:500014659-500100207 GCF_019279795.1 Protopterus annectens
CATACGAATGGTTGACAGACCCCCAATATAGGGCTATAAATACCATTAACCCTCTTATAAACAACTTCCTGCCATTTGTTAACCAAAAGCTCCTCTGGATAACCCCTTTTACGAAACATATCTAACACTGCATCACATTCTAAGTGAAAGTTGTCTAAGTCAGACACCACCCTAGCCAAACTGACAAGCTGTCCTTTGACAACTGCCCTCTTTTGAAACTCTGGATGCCAACTTGAATAATGCAAATAAGAATTGGAAAAAATAGGTTTACGATAAATATTATTTATTTACTTTATAGACATTTGTTAACCGGGTTTGTCCAACTGGGCTTGTGGCCCATTTTCAGTGGAGACCCGAGGAGAAAAGCTCCAGTAATACATTTTAAAACAAGTACAATTTTAAACAATATTGATATAATAGCAGTTATAGCAAAACTGCTAACATATGTTGGGTTACATGCATAAAGTTAAAAAGAAGCTAAGTAACAATTTTACATTGATATAGTTCAATAGGTCAACAATAAACATTTTTTGTTTGTATAAAATTGTGCAAATGCATAGTAGACACATTGGAAAGAGAGATGTAATGAGGTACTAAGTATGGTCCTTTTGAGGGTACATAAAGGGAAGGAAGACTAGGTAGGGTCATGGCAAGGGCAGGTTCTGGAATTGAGAAAATAAGCTTTTAGTTCATTTTTAAAGTGTCAGGTGTGGGAGATTGAATGCAAATCAAAGGGAAGTTTGTTCCATGCATGGGCAAGGGAGTGTTTGTAGAGTAGTATGCCTACTGACCTTTTTGGGTGGTAGATATCAAGTAACTGTTGGACAGAAGGAAGGTTTATAAAGAATAGAGTGTAGCATATGAAACTGATAAGATTGCAGAAACTGGGGAAGGTCAAGCCATTGAAGAGAGTTTAAAAAAATGCAGTGGTGTGAGTTGTATGGGGAGTTAGTAATGAATCTGGTTATTTTATGGTAAGTCTGTTGCAGTTTGTTAAGAGTGGAGGCCTGGATATTAGTAAGAACTGGGGTGGTGTATGAGAGGGAGGGGAGGAGGAGTGCCTGGCCCAGAGTAAATCTAGATTCAGGGGTTAGGAATTTTTTGTTCCGAAGCAGACCTAGTTTCTGGTTTGTTTTTTTTATACATTGGAGTATGTGTAGGTTGATCCTGAGTTCGTTATCGATAATGACCCCTAGGAGTTTTGTGTGGGTGTCAGGTTGGATATTTGTATTGTTAGAAGATGTAAAGAAAAAGGAGGCATTGTGATGAGAAAGAGAATGGGGAAGGAAAAGTAGGAGTTTGGTCTTTTTGGTATTTAGGATCAATAGGTTGTGAGAGAGCCATTGTTCACTGGATAGTAGGGCCTGTTGGGTCAGGGAGTGTAGTTCAGGAATGTTATTTGAGATGGATATAAGTGTGGAGTAGTCAGCATACTGAATAAGGGAGGATTCTTCGCATGAGGTGTAAAGATCATTGGTGAAGATGTTAAACAAAAGGGGTCCCAAGATGGAGCCTTGGGGAACACCAGTGGAGATGGGAATGAAAGGTGAGGAGGATGAGAGCCATTTGACAGATTGTTCCCTGCCAGATAGGTAACTATTAAACCAGGCAAGTGTGGAGGGGGATAGGTGGAGATCTGCGAGTTTGGATAGTAGTAGAGGAGGAGAGACAGTATCGAAGGCTTTGGAGAGATCTAGGAAGAGACAGGAAATAAGTTTACTGTTGTCTAGGGCTTCTGCAATGACATGAGTGAAGGAGAGGTGGGCAGTTGTGGTGCTGTGATGAGGACGAAATCGATGTTGGGTAGGGGTAAGTAAGTGGTGTGCGAGGAGGTGATTAAGAAGTTGTGAGTGAATACATTTTTCTAGTATCTTGGAGAGGGGGGACAGAATGGCAATGGGTCGGTAGTTTGAGGGGTCAGTGGAGTTTCCACCTTTATGAAGAGGGGTAGCGAAGAAAGATTTCCAAAGGGTGGGGACAGTTGATTCCAGAATAGATGGATTAATTAGTATAGATACAGGATAGGCAATTGAGTCAGCAGCAAGTTTGAGGAATGTAGGAGATAGATTGTCAGTGGAAGAAGAGCAAGGTTTTAGCTTGAGTAGTAGAGATTTGATGTAAGTAATGGGAACTGGCTCAAAAGAAAACAAAGTTGTATTAGTGGGACTTGGAGAGGTGGGTGCTGAAGTAGAGTTTGGCTTAGAGGTTACCAGATTTTGGATGTAAAGATAGTGTTTATTCAGGAGGGTAGCTGTTTCCTTAGAGGAAGAGTTAGGGTATGGGGAGGGATTAGAGGGCTTTCCAGGACAGAGTATGTTGTTGAGAGTTGACCAAAAGTTTTGAGGATTGGATTTGTTGTTAAGCTGAGCAGAGCTATAGTATAACTTTTTGTCATTAGTTGTATGTTTTTTGCAGGGTTCCTCAGTTGTCTGTATTTTTGAAGAAAATGTGGTTGTTTAGTTTTAGTCCAAGTTGTCCAAGCATGATCTCTGTTTCATAAGGGACCTAGTCTGTTTGGAAGAGCCAGGGAGCATGGTTTGATTTTACTCTGATCTTCCTAGAGGGAGCTAAGGAGTTTAGAGTATTCATGAAGATGCTATTGAAAGTGCTTACAGCATCGTTTAGGGGGAGGTGTTTTAGGATGGACCAATCTATGTTGTGGAGAATGGAGTTAAACTGGGATGAATTGAAAGTCGATAGTTTTCAACAGTCTTTGATAAGGTGGGGTTTAGGAATATGGGAGTAGTGTCTTAAGATGGTGGTAGGGAGATGATCACTGAGGGAGTCAGGTAAGGTGGTAGGATTGTGGTATTGGTGGGGGGAATTGGTAAGGATCCAGTCTGATGGAGCTGAAAGTGGAATTTTTATGGAAACGAGTGGGAGATGTTATAAGTTGGTGGAAGCCGTGTAGGTGGATACTGAGTAGGGGGGAGTTAGTTGTGAGTTTGGACCAATCAATGTTGACATCACCAAGGATAAGTGTCTCATATGGTATGTTGCGGGAGAACCAGGATAGGATGTTTTCAAGAATGGGCAAATTGTTACCAGGAGGAAGGTAGATAGAGGTAATTGCAAGTTTTTTGTGGGGATTCAGATGGCAGTTAAGGATGATGATTTCAGCTGGGAGGAAGTCAGGAATTGGGGAAGGGTATGGTGAGAGGTTAAGAATGTTTGAGTAGAGGATGGCTACGCCATCACCTTTTTTTACAGGTCTATCAGATCGGAAGATATCATAATCTGGTGGGAGTATTTCACTGTTTGAGATTTGTGGCTTGAGCCAGGTTTCAGATAGGGAGAGAGGATGTGAGGGGTATTGAGAGCTATCCATGAGTGCAGCTCAGTGACTATTTGCTAGACTCTGAATATTCAATGAGTAAATAGTTAAGTATCTGGATGGAGATGACTGTTGTGACTGAGGTTGGTGACTGTTAGAGGAGTAAGATGGGGGCAGTGTAGAGGTAGTTTTGGGGAGAGAAGAGGGGCCAGGGTTGGGATGGATATCTCCAGAACAAAGTAGGTTTTTAGTGAGGAGAGAGTGTGTAGTAGATGCTAGACGGAGTTTGTATAGTTTTGACTTAGCTTTGTGGGAAGGTTTAAAAAGCTGTATTATGGATAGTTTATATAGACTTGAGCTAGAGGTAGCAAAGAGATTAGGGGAGCTAGTAAAAGAGGAAGTAGTTGGATATATGTTGTATGAGTCAGAAGTTGGTGAACATAGGAGTGGGTCAGAGAGATTGGAGTGGTAAGAGGTGGAAATAGAATAAGGAGTACTGTAGAAGATATTAGAAAATAATACACGTTGGAATAAAATATGGTCAGATAGAGTAGGTATAGAGACAGTGGTATAGAGGAAGTGGTGTTGACAAGATTGACAGATTAGTAAGGTGGTTGCGGCAATAGGCAGGAAGTGGAATTGTAGTGGCTAGTGGGACAGGAAGGGGAGGGATAGTTAGGTATAAAGGTAATGGGGTGGGTTGGAAAGGGGGTGGGTGAAGGAGCGAAGTGAGCCCGAGCATAGCGAGGGTGAATGGAGCGGGGCTAGCACCCTGGTCAAGATGAAGTCATAGAAACAATCAGAAAAAGATAGTGAAAAACTAGCTTGAGAGAAGGATAAAAGTTTCTAAAAGGTATAGTCACCAGAAATAAAATATGAGCAGAAGTAAGCTTAAAAAGGACATTGGCCTCAAGCTACACAAGTAGATTTACTTGAAGCAAACCCAGTGCTGTATGGTTAAAATAAGCTACAATAGAGAGGGGCTTTGGAGGGGGAGAGAGAGGTATTACTAACACCTAAAAGCAGGGCAAAACAAAAAAAACATTAACATGTAAGAATCTGAAGACAGTAAAACAGGGCAGGTGCACTAGGAAAGGCAATTATGAGTGAGGCTAGAAATGAATTCAGGGAAGGGTAAAGTGCAGAACAGGAGTATATACACAAAACAGTATGAGGATAGTGGGTAACCAAAGATAAAGGATAGGAGCTGCTGGCGTCTGCTTTTCGTGGTGACTAGCAAAAGAAACACTGTAAATTCTTGCTGTGCTTATACAGTCTAGCATTAATTAAAAGATTGGCTTATGTAGTAGTTATTTACTGGGACACATACTTCAGTGGTATTATTTTAAGCTTAAAATGGTGGCTTCCGGACAGATAGAGTTGCAGGGTATCTGTTAAGGTCTTCAAACCTGTGTTGCCTGTACTATGTCCAGGAGAAAACCGCAGGGAAAAATCCACTAGGGCTATAAAAACAGAGAAGAGGGACATTAGTTATGAGCAAGTAATTCAGGAAAAGAGCGAGAGACAAAAATACCATGGGTAGAGAGAAAAAAATTAATACAGGTAGGCAGAGGCAGTATACTTAGTATTAATCTCCATTGTATGAGTGTCTTACACACATAGCTAGTTAAGAACACAGCAGTGTTTACACCTATGCATAAAGTAATGCAGAACAACAGTAATTAACAGCAGCACAGTGTAGACATACACAAGGCAAGAATTCACAAAGCAGGAAAACAGAAATCCAGGATACTGAGAACAATTGGTACACTTCCAGGCAACAGTTCTTCCTTTTACTTTAGTGTTACACCAAGAAATTACAGTAGAAATACTACAGATACATCTAAATGTGAAGTTAAGGTACTGTTTCTCCTTGCAACAAGAAACTTAATTGGTAAATATTCACATTTACAGTTTTCTTGACAAAAAGAAAACTTCAAAAACTGTACAATATTATTAATATAATCTAAAGAAGACAATAACTTGTCAATAGAATCAATCCGCAAAATAAAAATGTCATCCAAAAATCTATTATACAATACCCACGATTTGGAAAAAGTACTATTAAAAATATAATCCTTCTCCCACTGTGCCATTACATAATTTGCAAAACTTGGGGCACATGGTGCCCCCATTGCTACACCAGTGGATTGTTTTAAAAATATGGCCTTCAAAGAAAATAAAATTGTTAGCAAGAACAACTTCCATCAAGGAAGTAATAGCATTAACCTTAGTGTTCTTAAGGCCAGTAGCAAATAATTGCTGTTCATATCAACTTAAACCAATATCATTGCGGATGACATTAAGTACATCAACAGTAACAAAAACAGTATCACCAATAAAAGGAATATCATTAAGTTTGCCTAAAAATTGCCATGAATCCTTGCTAATTTATTTTAATTTCTACAAACCCAATTTAGTGTTATAATCAATCCACTTACCAATGTAATAAGTTTTTCACCTGGAAACGTCAATAATAGGGCAAAATGGGGGGTTGGTGATGCTCTTGTGTATCTTGAGAATACCAAAGATACTAGCAAGGGTAGGTTTATCATTGTACATATAGGAATAATCTTTCTCATTAAATTCACCTTGTAAAAGCATATCATGTAACAGATAACTTTTACAATACGTTATATTAACCTCATTACATGAAATTTCCAGTTAGGACTCATTCATCAAAAGCACATTAATGTGATTCACATACTGCAACATGATGTGAATATTCTTGTCCCCAGACATATACTTAAACACTTAATTTTAATTTGTCAGAAAGAGAAATTGAAGACCAACATTTTTCTTCAAACCCTCTCGTATTTCATAGTCACAAAGTTTCTCAAAAATTGTAATATTTTGTAACAAAGGAGAGTTATAACAACCCTAGCATGATCGACTTTCATCAAATACTAAACATTTGCCCCCTTCGAATAAAAGTGTCAAATTCAGTTTAAGTATAAATAATTTCATCTTCCTCTGAAAGTAGACCTGACCTTCCCAAGGTAAGCTGGCCACACCATTTGAGAGGCCTAGGAATCTACTTTGCCAGATGACCACAAAGTGGACTAAAACTACCAAGAAATCTATGGCCTAATCTCTCTCTTTTTTTCTGCAAGAGAGGAGTTGTAAAGGGGGGGGGGGCTAATAGACCTAGTGTTCTGACTACCTCTTCATCAATAACCAGTTCTGTTCTATGGCAGACATATTAGGCATTACACAGAGCCTGCAGTATTAAATATTATTCCACAGCATGCTACAAAAACATTAGTACGAAAAGCAGCAGGCCCAAACCTCAGCAAACAGTTGCACCTTAGTAATGGAACAGACATGCAAAATGAAGGAAGCATGTTAATTATTAAGAATAATGCAGTGAAAGCAGAAAGTCTGCATTAGTTTAATTTCTCTAAAAGCTTAAGTTTTTACTTACCCTGACGGAATGGACCCCATTCCACAGTCAGGGAATAATTAATGTTCATGAAATCAGTTTTGCTTCAATCTTTGACATTTAATAAAGGTGCTCTTCTCAGTACTCTCAATGCACCCAGAACTGCCACTTTTTGCAATTCATAAGGGGTTAGTGTTTATCGGTAGTATATTTAGACATATTTGAAGATACTTTACTAGCCAAGATGCTCCTACTACAACTGTAACTATCTGTGTATCCTTATTCCACATGGCTCTAGTTTTTGCGTGCAAATCCTGTTATTTTACAAATTTATGTCTTTCAGTTTTTAAGACACTGCAGTGACTAGGTGAAGCAATTTCACAAGTCAAAGCTATTTCTGTCTTTTTCTATTGAACTATACTTATTTTACATTTGTTGACAGGGTTTGTCCAGCTGCGCTGATGGCTCTTTTTGGTTTGTTTCTACCATCTTGGCTGCTGGTACAGGGTAATCCCACATAAAAACTTCATCACTTTCAACAACCCTTTGCAGTTCATGTTTCAAACGTCTCTCAGTGTAACAACCTTGCCACATTATGTCTTTCAGTATACAAACCTTCAGCCATGACTGTGCTGCACCCTACAACAAGATATGTTAATTGTTTCTAGTTCTACACCACAAAACCTACATTTGTCTGTCTCTCCTACCTTTTCTATGGACTTTATGAACCATTTAATATGCAGTCTGCTATTTTGGCCTGCCGATACTAACCTTTCATCTTTTGGTTTAAGTTTATCCCGTCTAAACCATTTGCATGACAACCCTTGGTCAACATATGGCTGTTCTAGCAGATCTCTGTACTTCTTGCTATAACTAAGATTTCCATTTATCTTGTCTTTTTTTTTTCCAATCCCATTCTTTGTATTCTTTCTTTTGCTTTTTTACACTTTGTTACTACCTGGTTTTATCCATGCTTGGTTGGATTTCCATGCCTGGCTTTTTCCTAAAGGCTTCTGCTAATCTAAGCAAAGAGGTCACTTTGATTTATTTTATGTTTTAGAACTTTCAACATGACTGGATCTGATGATGTCAATAAATACATATGCAATTCCATGATCACTATCTTATACGTATAATCGAGGCCCATGCCTCCTTCAGATTGAGGAATACATAATCTTGGCAAACACTGGCTCCTGTACATTATTTGATGGGCACCAAGCAATTTTCTTGTTTTCCTGTTAAGCTTATTCAACTCCTTTCGTGGTCAAGCACCCCAACGTTACAAGTTAAAACAGAAGTGCAGGTTAATTTATAGTTTGAACGTTATTACTAGATGTCAAACCAGTTTCCAGTATTAATTTTAGGATTTTAAAACATTCCTTACTTAGCTTTGTTCTCATTTTTCATGCTGTATCACTGCCCCTTTATCTATTCCAAGATATTTGTACACTCCTCCTTATTCCAAATCTTTTATATCACTTTCCTCCCCAAGTTTTATATTTACTCAAGTCTTCAGTTTTCTTCTTTAAAATGTTGCTTTTGCACATTTATCAACACCAAATGACATTCTTGTGTTATCCGAGAAGGCTTTAACAACTTGTAGCTACTATTTTAGGTGTTTATCTGATGAATTATACAGTTTTAGGTCATCCACAAGAAGCAGAGGAAATATTCTTTCACTTGATTTTCCTGGAGTCAGACTAAATCCATGGCCTAAGGCTGTTGAGTACACAGATTAATGAATTGACAGCAATACGAAACATATGGTGACAAAGAATCACCATGAAATATCCCATGCTTGATTTTCACACCCTGGAAGCAATTTATCCTTTTCTGTGGTTCAGCTGCAAAGCAGTATACCATTTCTTCATAGCAACTGAAACAGAATTTACAAATGTGTGCTGGATCTCGTACATCTGTAAATATTCTATAATCCAGGATGGAGTAATACTATCAAATGCTTTTTTTGCAATCGATCCATGCCATACTGAGATTTCTGTTCTTTCTACAGGTCTTCATTACAGCTTTAACAAAATTTGATTTTTCCATATGAATCTCTTATTCCACTTCTATTCTATGGCCATGACTGACTTTTTTTTTTATCTAAATGACTATATACTTTATCTGCATCAATTCCCATACCTAACTTATAGACTGCTGGGAGACAGGTTATTGGTCGAAAGTTCTTAGGGTGATATGCAGGTTAACTTAAGACCACAGTTTTCCCACATTGTTAGCCATATGGTGTTATTTCAGGGTTTACATAGAAGTACTTTTTATTCATAGCTGAATCATAGTGCAAAGATGGCAGTACTTTTAACCAACAATTAGGCACAGCATCTGGACCTCGCGGTTTCCAGTTGGGAGCCTTTCTTTACTTTAGCTCATTCTCAGTAGGAGTTATTTAATTCAGAGTCTTTTAATTGTTCTTTTACTTCTTTATCCCCTCCTTATTGTGCTCAACTAGGTCCTCATAGATATTTCTCCAGGATGCATTCATTTCCTCCATTCTTGGTGTTCTCAACTACTGTGGTTTTCTTTCCTAGCTTCCTAAAGAATTTCTTTGGGTCATTACTAAACTGTTTGTTTCATTTCCTTTATTTATATTTCTCAGTGTATATAAGTTTTACAACTTTTGTAGAAATTTAAAATTTATTGTTAAGAGACGGGTCTATATCACTTTATCAAGGGTTTATTGCTGCGAACCACTGTTCATCAAACCAAATACAGCGAACGTTCACTTCAATGAATGACTTACCCAGGGAAAGGAACAAGTTGGTTGTCATCAGAAATTTTCCCCAATGTAGTGCAATCTGAGTTGATATATATAGTTAGGGGGTTATGGGGGGGGGGGTTGAAATACTGTGCTCTGTATGACGGTCAAAATGCTGGGCCCGTTAGAGATAGTACAACTCAAATCCTGATCTGTTTTGATTTTGCATTTTTGTTTTAGCTCATTCATTTTCTAATAAATGTTTTAGATTGATTTCCTTTCTTTTCTGTATTATTCCAATAATGATACTTCTTTTCTAAACTGATTCACAACTGCTTCTAGTCAGTGCTTCCATGACAGTGATCTATTTCACCCTTTCATTTCCTTTACTAATTTATGGTTTATTGGTAATACTTTGTTGCGTTAGTTCTGCTGCACAATAATGTATGTTAATTTTTGTTATATAATGTGGCTCTCTACAGTTCCAATTACTTTATTAATTTGGCTTATTGACAATCCATGTGTTATTCACTTTTAGCCGCTTCTGTCTCTCATATACATTAGATTTAGTCATTTCTATAAAACCCAGCAAGTCTTCTCAAACTATTTTCTTCCTGACGGAAATTTTCTTCTTGGCTTTCAGATGACATTTCATTTTGTGAAACAAATCAACAACTTAAACCACCTTGAAACCACAAAATAGGGAGAAACACACACAAGGCATAAATTTAGTGCTACGAAATTTTAATTAAATGCTTTCATCTCAAAAGACTTCTTCAGAATACAATCTCACAAGACATACCATTCCCTTATTTAAACAACCACAGACCAATAAAATGTAATCACATCCAATTGTACCACCCCTCTAAAAACAATGAATACAGTCAAATACAAATTATACTAAACGCGTGGCAAAAAACATTTTATTCAATAAAAGTTAAGTAAATAATACTAAATTTTCAGCTTTTGTTCTTTAAAAAAAATGGATGTGATTACATTTTATTGGTCTGTGGTTGTTTAAATAAGGGAATGGTATAACTTGTGAGATTGTATTCTGAAGAAGTCTACTGACACAAAGGCATTTAATTAAAGTTTAACAGCTCTAAATGTATGCCTTGCATGGTTTTCTCCCTATTCTGTGGTTTCAGTTGATGGTTTTTTGAAGTCTACCTCCATTCATCAAGTCTCGTTTTTGTTGGTTTTCAGTATATCCTGACTGTATGATGGCAACAGGTGGAGATGAGAACGTACTGGACTTGACCTTACATTCCTTGCCAAACAGCCAAGATAATATGCTGCGAGTTCTAATAGCCACAGTTAATGATATGAACAATACCTTAAAAGTATTAAGTTCACAATATAATGGTTTAATAAAATTGGGTACTGGATTATATAGAAACGTTTCTGGTAGTTTGGATGATGATGTAAGAATGGTAGTTGATAAAAACGACATTGAAAATGTTTCTGCTACTGTTCATGAGAAGTTGAGCAATGCTACCTCTTTACTGAAGTACAATTATGATCCGTTTACTAACTGCAGTGAACCAGAAAGTGAACTGTTTAATATGCATGAATTTAGACAAATATTAACTAATCTTGAGAAATTTCCTCAAGACATTTTGTGCTTTATAGTTAATGAAAACAAATACTTTTGAGACTTGCATCGAACTTGCTATTTTTCCAAAAGGGCTGAGAATGTTTAAATGCCCTGAGCCTCAGTAGAAGATCCATTTTATTCTGAACATCTGCAGTTTTTAATCAAATTGGGATTGAGCTGTTAAGAAGGCTAGTCAAAAAAATGCTGCAATTATGACTGGCCTAAAAGAAAAGATCTGTAATATCGATGCAGTTCTACGTGATAACTTACAACATTCCCCTAAGCTTTGCACTGAATATGAAAAAAATGGTGGCAAGTGTATTGAAGTTTGAGAAAACTCTAATGTTTAGAGAACACAAAAAGACAGATGCCCTATTACAATAAAACAGCATATCCTATTAATAGTTCATTCCGTGCGTTAAACTCACTATCTAATAATGATAAGGCTGTACCTTTAAATTCTAATAAGGAACTGCAGCATGGCAATTATACGTGTGAAGCTACAAGTACAAAGTGCAGTTTTGTACCTACCATAAATGTAGATGTCCGATAGGTATGCAACTGCAGTCCTTACATATGGGTTGTCCTGCCTCAGGCAGCCCTTCGGTCGGCCGGATTCCAAAGTCTGGGTCCGGCGTCGGCTGATGTCGCCCTTTCCCCGACGTCAGAGCGCCTGGGGTATAAAAACGTCAGCCGACGCCTTCTTCAGTGTTTCTTGCCCTAGATGCCAGGTGCCCTCTAAGGAAGGCTAAATTTTGAAAAAGAGAGAAAAAAATTCCAGACAAGTACAACAGCATAAAAACAAATACACCACAAAAGATTACCCCAGGTAGCTAAAATGAGGGGTAGAAACCCAAAAGTATACCACAGAGGGGTAGGTGGGAGGGAAAACCTGACTGCAGTTGCATACCTATCGGACATCTACATTTATGGTAGGTACAAAACTGTACTATGTCCTTCAAGGATGCAACTGCAGTCCCTACACATGGGCTGAATACCATAGCCAACCTGGGGGTGGTAGGCACTAAGACAAAGATGGTGTAGCTAAAATGCCCTGCAGGACTGCAGAGGCAAACCCTGCTCTGGATCTGGAGTATAAAGGCAGGTTGTAATGTTTGGAAAATGTATGCACGGAGCTCCATGTAGCAGCTTCTAAAATGTCCTTTGTTGCCACTCCTCTTAAAAAGGCTGTGGAGGTGGCTGTAGCTCTGGTGGAATGTGGCCTGATGTCAGCTGGCACAGTTTTTCCATGAAAGGAGTAGCAGAATCGAATGCAATTTCCAATCCATTTAGAGACTGTCTGTTTGGAAATTGCTTTTCCCTGCAATCCAGCAGCGAAAGCTACAAAAAGCTGGTCAGATCTTCTGAAATACTTTGTTCTGTCCAAGTAGTAGCGCAACTGTCTGTGTATGTCCAAGGTGTGCAGAAGTCTCTCTCCTTTATTTTGAGGATTGGGAAAGAAGGTAGGCAGGTGAATAGCTTGATTCAGGGACACCCTGGATACCACCTTTGGCATGAATGATGGATTGGTTCTCAAGGAAACTCTGTCCTGGTGAAAAATGAGAAATGGTTGTATTGCCATAAGGACCTGTAGCTCAGAGACTCTTCTTGCTGAGGTTACTGCCAGAAGGAAGGCTGTTTTCCAAGACAGAAATTGCAACTCTGAAGATGCTGCTGGTTCAAAGGGAGGAAGAGTTAATTTTTCCAGCATGAAGTTGAGGTCCCATGCAGGCACTGGTGGTTTCCTTGGAGGGTTGATGTTCTTTATACTTCTTAGAAACTGTCTTAGCAATGGGTGAGAAAATACAGGCGGATCAGTGTTATATTTGGCAGATATTGCTGAAGCATGTATTTTTATGGAAGAATATGAAAGGCCATTGTGCAGCATTTCAGCCAAGTATTCCAGGATCTGTGGAATGCTCATCACTGATGGGTCTTGACCCTTTTTGCTGTTCCTGATAAGAAATCTCTTCCATTTTGCTGAGTATGTTTTTCTAGTGGAAGGTCTGCGCGCCTCCAGGATTATATCTTTTACCCTTTTGGAAAGTGTATCCTGAGTAATAGTCATGGAATCTTCCAAGCTGTCAGCTTCAATGTTTTCAAGCTGGGGTGTAGTGTCCTGTAATTGTGCTGTGTCAGAAGAAGTGGCCATTGAGGAAGGAGCCACGGATTGGTGTGTGTCAAGCTCCGTAGTAGTGGGTACCAGTGCTGTCTTGGCCAGTCTGGAGCTATCAGTATGACTTTCGGTTGCTCTGTCTTGATCTTTAGTAACACCTTGGTCATCAAAGGAAGAGGTGGAAAGGCGTATAGTGTTAGAGAGTTCCAACTGAAGGAGAGAGCGTCCACCTTCCATGCTTGAGGATGGTATGTCCTTGTGCAAAACTTTTTCAGATTATGATTGAAGTGGGAAGCAAAAAGATCTATATCCTGCCTTCCCCATGCTTGAGCTATTTGTAAGAAAATGTCTGGATGCAACATCTACTCGTGTGGATCCATGATGTTTCTGCTTAGGCTGTCCGCCAGAACATTGTCCTTCCCTGGTACAAACTGGGATTGTAGCTCTATTTTCAATTGTATGGAAATATCCCAGAGATTCATTGCCAGTCTGCAAAGAGGGTAGGAATGGGTACCTCCTTGCTTGTTTATGTACCACATAACTGTGGTATTGTCTGTCTTTATTAGTAGATGGCCCTGATGCATGAACTTTTCGAAGGCCTTGATTGCATGTATCACTGCCAGCATTTCTTTTTGGTTGATGTGCAGGTGTTTTTCTTTTTGTGTCCATTGTCCTTGAATGCATCTGCCCTCCATGTGCGCCCCCCATCCATGGTCTGAGGCGTCTGTTATGGTTTGACTTGTATGAGGCTTGCTGAAAGGCATACCTTTGTTTATCTGGCTTGCTTGAGCCCACCACAGAAATTCCTTTTCAAGGCATGGAATGAGTGGGATCAATGTTTCCAGGTTGTGGCTGTGCTGAGACCATAGACTTTTTAGATACCATTGTAGTTTCCTCATATGCAGCCTTGCATGTGGAATCAGAAGAATGCAAGATGCCATGAAACCCAGGGCCTGCAGGATTTTCCTTGCAGTCATCTGGGTGCGTGTTGCCAATCTTCTGAAGTATTCTGGTAATTGTTTTTGTTCTTCTTTTGTCAGAAACGCCAACTGGGTGTTTGTGTCCAGTGTGGCACACAGGAAAGGTATTTGTTGGGATGGTACGAGACTTGATTTCTGAATATTGACTGTGTATCCCAAGGCCTGCAGTAGGTGAATGACATAGTCCAAGTTTTTTAACAAGGCTTGTTGGCTGTCCGCTTGTATAAGGCAGTCGTCCAGGTAAGGGTATATTTGTATCCCCTGAAGTCTGCAATGTGCAATTACTGATGCTAGGCATTTCGTGAACACTCTGGGCACAGTAGATAAGCCAAAGGGCAATGCTGAGAATTGATAATGCTCTGAGCCTGCAAGCAATCAGGTATCTTCTGCAACTTTGTCTGATTGGGACATGCAGGTATGCCTCCTTGAGGTCCAGAGTTACCAGCCAAGACCCCTTGCCCAGCATGGGAAGGAGTTGCTGTAAAGTCAGCATTTTGAATTTTGGCACAATAAGGTAAGTATTCAGTGCGGACAAGTCCAGAATGGGTCTCCATTGGTTTTCTTTTCTTGGAACAAGGAACAGTCTTGAATAAAATCCTTGTCCTTGTTCTGCAGAAGGAACCTTTTCTATTGCTCTTATTTGAAGTAGGTTTGTTATTTGTTTGAGTGCCTCTGCCTTTTGATTTGGTGGCAGGTTTGGCCTGCCATGTCTTGTTGGCAGTGTATGAAAATGGAATCTGTATCCTTTGTCTAATATCTCCAGTATCCATTTGTCCTTTGTAATATTGTGCCAATTTTGTGAGAATAAAGATAATTTTCCGCCCAAAGGTGCTTCTAATTGAGCCCTGGATGGCGGAGTCAAAGTCAAGTCATTGAGATTGTCCTGGTGGAGCAGCGGAAGGTCCTGCCCCACCTCTCTGGTTCGGAGGCTGCCATTGACGTCCTCTGTAGGAGCCTCGAGTTTGCCCTCTACCTCTGCCACGTCTGTTTTTGCCTCTTTGAAATTTGTCTGTGTCAGGAAAGGACCAATGCTTAGAAGGCCAATTCCTGCTGAATCTTGGAGGCTGTACCTGGAGGAAATCTTTGACTATTTGCACTGATTTTGCCTTTTCCTCTATTTTCTTTAAAACCTCTTGTGCAGTAGCACCAAATAGCTTATGTTTCTCTAGTGGTGCGTCCAAAAGCTTAATTTTCACATGGTCTGGCAATGTTTGTTCCTTTAACCAAGCATGTCTGCACCTGTCATTGCTGCTCTACATGAAGCTTCCAATGCATCATATCCACACTGAAGGAAATGGCTGCTAACCTGCTTAGTATTATGAACCAATTCCTGTAACCCCTTTCTATCTAATGGTTCAGGGGAAGCCAGTTTCTTTTGCAAGTCATCCAACATGTATTCCTGATAATGAATCATATGAAATTGACAATTTAATGCTCGCATAGAAAGGGTGGAAGATGTATATACTTTCTTGCCCCACCTTTCTAAAGCCCTAGAATCTCTTTCCGAAGGGAGTGGGCTCTTAGCAGTAGTGGAGGAAACTCCTTTAGGCCCCTGAGAAATAGTTTCAGGGTCAGCAGTATGGCCCTTGTACAGAAATTGATGAGTGTCTGGGACCCTGTAGTACCTGTCTGGCTTGACAGGAGCAGGGGGGAGGGAGTCAGGGGAAACACTAGATTCTAAGTACACATCATCTAAAACATTTAAAACTGGAGGAATAGCTAAGGGTCTATGCTGAGGTAGCTTTAAAAATTCCCTTAACCTTTTCCTAGAATCTGAGTATTCTTGGCCTTGCCATTTGAAGTGTTCCCTCATGGAATGAAGCGTTTCCCCAAAGGAAAACTCCTCAGGAGGAGAAGCAGAGGGAATAGATTCCTCCGCATCAGAATCCTCGTAGGCCGGGAAGGCCTCCTCCTGGTAGTCTGAATGTGCAGAATCACCTGAGGCCTCATCGGAGGACTGGGAATCTACCTGCTCAACCCTAGGCCTCTTGTCAGAAGGCGGCTGAGAGCCTCTATCTGGACGAGGCTGTGAACCCCTAATTAAAGAAACAAAGTCCTCAGCTAAACTTAAAATTTGAGAACCAGAAGTGGATCCCAGAGAAACAGATCTTGGAGAGAGAGACTTAGCCTGTTTGGCAGCCTTAGCACGTGTGTAGGCCTTAATGGACATAGACACTGGAGGCCTGGCAGCCCCACGTGCTGGAGTAGTCTTATCCACTGAAATGGTGTCAGAAATATCCTGGGCTACGGTCTCAGAGGGGAGAATAGAAACCGGCACAGAGATGGCCTCCGGTACCGAAGTAACCGGTGGACCGGTGTAGTCGGTCTGTAGCGGTTGCGAAACCGGCTCAGAAGAGACCGAGACACTTGCGGTAGACCTAAGCGTGGTGTCAGCCGAGACCGCGGGTGTCGGTCCTTATCCTTCCGTTTTTTAGGTAAATGTGCTGTCGGAAGCTCCGACGGCATGATATAACAGAAATCTTCCCCAAAATAATCCTGTGCAAACTCTGGCCGATGCCTAAGAGTGTGTTTATTGAAAGAGGCACAAGCTGCACAGGCAGAGACGTTGTGTTCTGGGCCTAGGCAGGGTAAGCAGTAAGAGTGGAAATCCTTATGAGGTATTTGTTTCCCACAAGTTAAACAATTATTAACTTTTCACTTTTATCTGACATCGGCGGAGGCAAGAAAAGGTCCCCAACGGGGTACTTAGCTTTTTGAAGACTTCAGTAGCTGAAAACACAGGAGCTGGTCGACCGGCACTTGCGAACTGCTCCTGCTTCGGGCGCCACGCGGCAAGAAAGACTGAAGATGGCGTCGGCTGACGTTTTTATACCTCAGGCACTCTGACGTCGGGGAAAGGGAGACATCAGCCGACGCCGGACCCAGACTTTGGAATCCGGCCGACCGAAGGGCTGCCTGAGGCAGGACAACCCATATGTAAGGACTGCAGTTGCATCCTTGAAGGACATCAGGAAGCAGTGAAGATGCTCATCCTGTGGTTAATATTAAACAGAATGATGGCAAGATTACAACAAAAGTCTTTAAAATTTTGAATGATGCTATGGAATTGACTCTCTGTTCTCCCAACCATGGTGACAAGCTAAATGCTTCAAAAAACTTCCAGGGAACCAGAGGGAGAAGCCACTCGACAAATTTTAAGGGGAAAGGGCATCATGCTTAACATACTTTACAGAAAGGATATCATCTGCGAGGGAAAATGCTTAGGCTAGGCTTTAGTTTTGTGCCTAGCCATTGTGCTATTACTAAGACTATTTTAGAACTTAAATTTTACACATGGAAATTAGATTTAAATTATTTACTGAAAGAGGTCAGCTTGAAACAAACTTTGAGAAAGTCCTCCATTTTTAATCCAGTATTAAATGGAACTATTAAAGTGTTCGAACAATGCTGTGAGAAGGACATTAGAGCACTTTTTGGTAAGAGAAAAATTCAACATTTTTTTCACATCCTATCTCCTTTAGAAATTACAGCTTTACATGAACTAAAAAATTTAACTAATTTAAGGTTCATGAAAGCCGACAAGGGAGGTAGGTTAGTAATAATGGATAATAATAAGTATGTGTATGCAATTATGGAAATGTTCAGTAATACTATTGAATATCAGGAGGTGGATTTGCATTTTACTCATGAAAGATGTAGAAAGACTGACTATGCCTTGTATGATTTATATAGCCAGATTAATTATGAGTTATATGAATTTCTAAGAGTTATGCATCCAAAAATAGGGGTGCTATTTGGAATTCCCAAGATACATAAACATACCACCAACCCACCTTTTTGGCCTATTGTATCAGCACCAGGATATGTTTGTAAAGGAATTGCTCTATTTCTTGACAAAATCTTGAATCCTGTAGTGCAAAAATTAACTTCTTATCTGAAAGATTCATGGGATTTTTAATTTAAAACAGTTTTATGACACCTCTGAATATCATTATGATACAGTGACAATGGTGACTATAGATGTGTGCTCTCTTTTCACCTGCATACTGCAAATACAAGGGGTGGAATGTTTAAGGGCATTTTTAATTCAGAATTCTTTTTTTTTTTTGTGTGCTGAACAGGTTGATTTATTTTGCACCTTGACGGAAATAATGTTGGAAAACAATTTTTCCTATTTAATAAAAAATATTATAGGCAAGTTAAAGGTGTGGCAATGGGTTCGGCTATGGCACCAGCTTTTGCCAATCTTATTTTAGGTTGGTGGGAAACCAATATACTTATTAAAAGCACCCATTTTGGAAAGATATTATTTTATAAAAGGTTTGCTAATGACCTTTTTTGATTGTTAATACGATAACTAGTGAATCTAAAGAATTTGTTAGAGAAATCAATGAGATTTCTGACTTTTTTTCAATTTACCATTAGTGACCTGGGAACAGTCATACATTTTCTGGATGTCCAGTTAGAATGGAAGTTAGAAAATAGGAAAATATTACGATTTATAGGAAAAGTACATTTTCTAACAACTATTTACAATAGTGGTCATCCAAAATTTATGAAAAGAAATACTCCAAGAGGACATCAGAGCATCCAGGATGACAACTTTGGGCTCTGATGACCACTTTGGATGAAATTTTTAAGGAAGAAATATTAAATATAATTTTGTTACCTAGCCAGAGGGGTTAGGACAGTAAAAACATACATAAAGTTGCCGAAGTTAGTAACAAAAGAAATACTTATTTATACCTATTTTAAAAAGGGGAGAGTTTTACAAGTAGTGTTAATTCATTATTTACTGACTTCCGAGGGAACCTTAGTACAATGACAAGGTCCCATCTTTATGTTAGATATGTCATTTGATTGCTACGAAATTAGAGAGATGGTAAAGAAAAATTGGAATATCCTGTAAGGAAATTTGGAATTGTTTAAAGTAACTGGATTTAAATTTTGCATATAAAAACAATATTTGCCTAAAAAGTTAATTACAGGGAGAAAAAAGAAGAGTAGAAATTCCGCATAATAGTGAACCTAGAAGAATGTTTACATGTGGCACATGTAAGGCTTGTAGATTTATATACGCAAGTCCACATGTAGCATTTGAACACACAGACTATATTTTACATTTAGAAAGACATTTACTTGTAAAAGTTTACATGTTGCTTATATTAGTAAATTTTATGAATGTTCAGCTTTTTAGATTGGAATGACAACAACAATTAGAGAAATGAATGAAAGGACAACTTTATTTGATTACAACTAGAGATTCAAATAAAGCTTTATATAAGAATACTTTAAACTGTGAGAAATACAAAAAATATATATTTTTAGTAATAGTACAGGTGCCTATGGATATTACTGGTGGTTGCTTAAATTAAGCTGATAACTACTGAGACAGAATGGCAAGTTCAGTTAAATACTGACAAGTTCCCAGGGGTAAATTAAACTGTTAAAATGTTTTTTAAAAGAACAAAGGCTGAAAATTTGGTATTTAACTTTTGTTGAGAAAAAATGCTTTTTAACTCGCTTTTAGTATAATTTATATTTGACTATAGTCATTGTTTTTATGGGGTTGGGACAATTGCATGTGATTAAATTTTATTAGTCTGTGGTTGTTTAAATAAGGGAATGGTATGCCTTCTGAGATTGTATTCCAAGTCTGAGATGAAAGTGTTTATAGTTTAGTAGCACTAAATGTGCGCCTTGTGTGATTTTCTCTCTATTCAGTCATTTCCAGGTGGTTTAGGTTGTTGAGCCTCAATGCTACTCCCACAAGACTGAAGAGAAACTCCAATTTCCTCCCTGATCTACAAGGTAGGGGGATGGAGGGAGGGGAAGATGTGATGAATGATGACATAGTAACACAGATACTAAGTTATGGTAAGTACATAACTCCTAATCTGATGTTATCCAAGTCATCATTCATCATTACAGGATGAGAGTCCCCAGCTACCATCAACCCTGGCAGGCCTCAAGGAAGGAAATGCCGAAGCACCGTGGAGCCAAAGGAAGCCTTGCCTCTTGTAACCAGATCAAGCTTACAGTGAGAAATAAACGTGTGGGTTATACCAAGTAGCAGCAGCACAAATGTCATCAATAGAAAGCCTTTCTGCAGAGGCTGAAGAAGTTGCTACATACCTAGTAGAATGAGCCTCGATATTTCTTGGAACCTCAAGGCGAAGAGATGCAGCTTGATATCCATTTAGAAATAGTGATCTTGGAAACTGGAAGGCCGCGTCTGTTAGGGGAAAAGGCCACATACAGCTGTTCCAACTTAACGAAAACTTTTAGCTCTATGCAGGGCCAACCAGAACTGTTAGTGAACGTCCAAGGTATGTAGCATATACTCCCCTTTGTTGGAATAGCTGGGGAAGAAAACCAGAAGCCGAATACATTGGTTTAAAAGACTATTCGGAAGCAATCTTGGGCAAGAAGTGGGGTTCGTCCTAAGAGACACTATCCTTGTGAGAAATCATGTAAGGAGAAGTAATGGTGAGAGCTTGACCTTCTAAGACCCTCCCAGCTGAGGTAATAGCCACCATGAAGGCTGTCTTCCAAGATAGAAACTTGAGGTCACAGGACCTAGCAGGCTCAAAAGGACTCCCAGTCAGAGAATGCAAAACCAGTGTGAGGTCCCAAGGAGGCAAAGGTTCCTTAATCGGAGGCCGAAGCAGAAAAAAACTTTCATAAATGCTTTACAAAGCCAGGAAGAAAAGGTAGAGTCAGAGCTCACATGAAAATTGGAAATTGCCAACTGAACCTTGACAGTGGAAAAATTTGCTCCCACTTGGAAAAGGGAGGACAAGAACAAGAGAATATCTGACACTGAAGCAGAAAAGGGATCCAGATTCCTGCTCTTAGCCCAGATAGAAAACCTTTTCCCACTTACTACTGTATACCTTTCTATTGGAGGGTTTCTGGGAGGCTAGAATAATGTGTTGAATGAGGAACGCTAGCCTATACTGTTTTATAAACACTGAAACTGGAGAAACCATGCGGTTAGACAAAGGTTCCAATGTTTTGGGAGAGGAAGCCCCGACGGATGGGAAATCAGATCCTGATGGGAATCTAGTACCCATGGCGGATACCTCAGATGAGACCAGATGAAGCGGAACCATGGCTGTCGAGGCAGAAAGGGATGAGGATAAGGAATGTCCTCAGGTGTAAAGCTTTCTGCAGAACCTTGGGAATTAAGGCAACAGGAGGGTATGTATAAAGGAGACCCAGAGGCCAATCATGAACTAAAGCATCTCTTGGTGACTCAGGGAGAAGCACCTAATGCATTTGTGGATGGCTGGGGAGGCAAAAAGTTTGCAGCACCGTTGACCCCAACAGTCAAAAATCTGCTTCACCACTGAAGGATTGAGGGACCACTCGTGAGGACTCAAGATAGATCTGTTGAGCCTATTGGCCAATACATTGGAATCCCAGGGTATGTGCGCTGCAATGAGGAAGCAGCTAGAAGACATCGCCCATTCCCACACACTCACGGCCTCTCCACACGAGGAGTAAGAATGTGTACCCCCTCCTGTTTGCTGATGTACCAGCCGACTGACATACTGTCTGAATTGCAATCGTCCCTAGTGGGAGGCAGTCCTGGAAGGCTTGCAATGATATAAGAACTGCTCTCATCTCTAGAACATTTATATGCAACTTGGTCTCTATCGGGGACCACGTAAATTGGACAGTCTTCCCCTGACAATGCCCGCAACCCCAAAAGGGAGGCATATGTGGTCACTGTGGCCATGGTCAGTGGGAGAGAAAAGGGCCTGCTTAGAGAGATCCTAAGACTGAAGTCACCAATGGAGGTGACGTCTGCATACAGGTGTCAGTTTTATGGCCAGACAGGGGATGAAGCAGGTCCAACCACTTGACAGCTAAGGTCCATTGCAACACTCACATATGGTATCTGGCCAGGGAAACGAGATGAATAGCTGAGGCCATCAATCCAAGAGCCCGTAGAACCAGGTAAACAGAGGGGAGCGACAGGTCTAAAATCTGAGTAACCTGCTTCCGCATCAGTTAAATTCTGCGCAAGGGTAAGACTGCAATCCCAGAAATGGGAGTCTAACAGAACTCCTATAAATTACTGCTGAGAGGGAATCGGGTTGGATTTCGCCAGGTTGACGGTTATCCCTAACTGACGGAAGAGGGAGAGAACACACTAACTGCCTGTATTAGTCGATGTCTTGAAGGAGCCACGAGGAGCAAATCATTGAGGTATGGAAAGACATGGAATCCCTGCAGTCACAGGTCAACCATTACCACTGCCATACATTTGGTAAACACCTGGGGGGCTGTGGGGAGACCAAAAGGTAGGGCTCTGAACTGGTAACGATTGCCTCCCAGCAGAAGCAAAGATGTCTTCTGGAACACCTTTCTATTTTGATGTGATAGCAAGCATCCTGGAGATCCAGAGAGCACATCCAATCATCGTTGCACAAAAGTGGCAGAATGGATTGAGCAGTGACCATCCAGAACTTTGATTTCTTCAATGAAAAACTGAGCTCACAGAATAGGATGCATTTTTGAAGGCCCGTCTTTTTTGGCACTAAAAAGAAGCAAGAGTAAGTGCCAAATCCTCTTTGTCCTGCTGGGACCTCCTGGATTGCTCTTTTTAGAAGAAGTTGTTGAACTTCATTGAAGGCAAAATGCATTTGACTGGGTTGAACATCTGGGAGATAATGCTTTACTGGAGGGGGTGTTCTGAAAAGAAAATGAAATAGCCCCTGGAAACAATACTTAACACTCACTGATCGGAAGCGATGTTCGTTCAGGCTTGTGGGTGTAGGTAAATTTGACCCCTGATGTCCTCCAGGGCAGAGCAGTCAGGCAACGCTTCAGGAGCGCGGATAGGGCTGATCAGAGAAAGGTTCCCTGGAGACCTTGTTTTGTGGACCCCCCCCCCCGTCTTGAAAGTATCATCCTCCATTGAACCCTCTCCCCTGCCTCTGGAAGAGGATTCATCAGGAGTGTTCTGAAAGGCAGACTGTGCCCCCTGTGACCACATCTTCCTAGTTCCCCTTTGGGTCTTAGGGAAGGACCTCTGGGGAGTAGAAAGCTTGATCCCGACAGCAGAGTCTTCCCTTCCTGCGGGTCAAAGTGTCCTTCACAGAAGATCCAAAAAGAGTGGAACCATCAAAGAGGCACTGGCAAAGGACATCTTGAAGGGTTCCATGAACCTGCATAAATGCAACTAGGCATGATGCCTCAAAGCAATACCTGTTCCAGCTGTGCGAGAGGTAGCTTCGTCTGCATTGGAAACTAACCTCATCGAGGAAAGTCAGAGTGGACAGCTTGGGAGACACCTTCTAGAGGTCCTCCGCTGCCAACAACTCTGTAAGGGAAGTGGAAAGCTCTTGGATCAAATTTCTTTGGAGGCGACTAAAATGAGACAAATAATTTGTTGGTCTCAGTTCAAAGGTAACAGAGGCATACACCTGCTTCCCAAAATGGTCCATCACCCGGGACTCCCCGTTTGGGGGATAGACCATGGAGCTCTGTTCTGCTAGCCACTTTTTCTTGGCAGCGGCAACAACTATGACATCGACGGGAACCCCTTTGCTCTGAAATACTGGTCTCTTGGAACAGGCTCCACCATGTCTGGTTCCTTCCATGCCCTGCTGGCAATTAGATCCACTAACTCGCCAGCAGGGGAGACGCCCAATAGGTTGAAGGGCTCATCCCGAAGACTTCAGAAATACGGACTCCTCTGAAAACAGAGGTTGGGGAGACCATCCATTTTTTTGTTTCAAAAGATCAAGGAATTCTCCAAAGAACACATTGTCTGGCAGTGATCTGGAGGACCAGTCTCTTTCCTCAAGGTCTGTATCCTCGGTGTGAGACTCCGCGGGGGAGTCCAAGTGCTGCCTCTCACACTTTCTCTTACAATGAACCTCCTCTGCTGGGAACTCCGGGGCAGACTTGGAAGAGACAGGGACTCCCAGAGGAGAGGAGGGCTGACCCTGGACAGAATGGGAGGCCTCGCCAGCTGAAGTAGAGAGAAGCAGGGAGGGACCTAGAGGTGTGGCAGAGGAAACTCCAGACATGGAGAAGGTCCTCTCTACCACCCTGAAAGCCAAAGGGATGGAAGTGGGCCCTTCCCTCACGTGCAAGACAGAGGTCCCCTGGAGAGGAGCAATGCATCCAGAACCAGCCGCATGACACCGGCCCACAGCTATCAAAGGTCAAAGCACCAAGGGGAAGGGACGGGTCTAAGAAGATGGTACCGACCCCCTCCCCCCTGCAGAGCCAGCATCGACCACTCCGGGACAGGGCTCACCCTGCTCAGAAGATGGAGAAGCAGAATAAACCAAGGAACCTGATGGGGTCGAGAAAGGGTGATATTCTGTCCTGTCAGAATCTGACCACAGACATCCTGATCTCTGGAATCCAAAGCCACCGGGGTTAGATGAGGAGAAAGAGAAACTGCGAGGGGTGAGGCTCCCCTGGCCGGATGGGAAGGAGAAGACAGGAGCCCCAACTCTATTAAGGCCTTGAGGAAGCTCATTATCCTGCCCATTTCTGAGGGCAAGAGAGTCCTAAAAGATCTAGAGGAGGAAGAGTTGATGGGTAGACTTGGAGGGAGATCTCCCTGACCTACTGCCATGAGCTGGAGAGCAGCTCAGATGTCTCAGAGCTGACTGGGACCTCTGTATAGAGGCAGAAGGAACAACAACTTCTGCCAAGACTATAATCAGATTTGACAACCCTGTCAGATCTGAATGCCTATTCGAGACAGCAGACGGATCCAACAAACTGGTTGGATCTGAGGCTGGCCTGATCTTAGTAGGATCCGAGGGCCTCTGATCCGGAGAGGCCCTGGATCTGAGAGACAGCTCTGCGGCTCTTGGCTCCAAAGACCTCAAATCCAAGATGGACTGGGCTGGAGTTGGATCCAGAGACTTAGGATGCAACAGCTATGGTTTCTTTAAGGGAGCTGGATGGAGAGAAGGGGGCCTTCATCTCCGGATCGGAAGACAGGACCTTCAAGGGGGAAATGAAGCGTCCTCCTTAGGCCAGACCCTTTAGCAAAACCTTGTTGCGGCACTCCACCAAAGCTCTGGGGTTAAATGCAGCACACAGGTCACATTCACCTCCAGGTGTGGAGCACCCAAGCAATATACTCACTCCTCGTGCATGTCAGAATGAGGCATTTTCCGACCGCATGAGGAGCACTTCTTAAAACTGTCTGGTTTATCATCCATAATCTAACTAGGTTAACAAACTAAACTAGAACCCTAAAAAACTCCAACAACAAATAACACAGCCCTAATGGCTACCAGAAAAAAAAAAGGGCATCAATAACCCCGAACACTAACAAGGAGAACCTAAACTACGGTAAGGGAGGTAAAAACTACAATAAGCACTACACTAAAAAACTGCACAAGGAGCTAACTAGAACTAAGAAAGAGAAAAAAGGCACTTAACTAGCTAGAGTCACTGGAAACACATCCGCACAGGATACACGGCAAACGAGATCTGGGGGTCAGAGGGCTGCAAGGCATCATGAGAAAGGGAGGAGCTAGAGCCCTGGATCAGTCTGTAGTATTTTGCTGGCTCAGATCCGATATTGGAATCAAGACCCTGTAGCGATGAATGATGACTTGGGATAACATCAGGTCAAGTGATTTTCTCTACTACTGCACTGCTCTACTTCGTCTGTCACTTCTTCAAGCTGTACCTGCTTTAATAAACCACCATTCTGAACTGGCCTTTATATCTGGGATTCCCATTTAAATCATTCACTTCTTAACTGACCCATCACTTTATTTTCAATTTCCTCCACTTTTGTGTAAAACTGCATACTTGTTACTACATTAAGACTTCTGTGCTACAATTCTCTTTCTTGCAGCATTTACCATGTCTGAACACACACACAGGCAAAGGTACGCAGACATTTTTAACTTTGCTTTATGACTTAGTTAACACTGATTTTTGCATATATATGGCACCATATTAGGTCTTGCTTCTTCTCTCTGGTCCGGTCCATTCCTGTCTCTTTAATGTTGCAAATACCTATGGACTTTTTTCGTTCTCTTTCGATAACTTCATTTTTTGCTTCCTTTTCCACCTCATTCAATGTTTTCATGTCTACATATTCTTTTTTTTCTTAATTCAGTCAATTAATGACCTTAAATTGGCATCTGTAATATTTACCAATTTCTTTCTATTCCAATTACTTTTCTCCTCTGTATTTTTCCTTTGCTTCTGCACTGTAACCCCTTTTTGGCATCTCCGGATTACTTGCAGAGAACAAACAAAACAGCTGCATTTTTGCCATCAAGTGTCCATTTCCAGGCACTTTGACTGGCTGGTCAATTTTTTTTTTTTTTTTAACATTTTGAGAACTATTGCTTTTTCATTGCCACAGTGAGACCTCATATCATCTGTTGGATCGGGGCCTAACGCATTAGCAAAATCTCTTTCATTCTTGGAGGACTTTGTACAAGTCTTTCTACCAGCCCTGGCCCTAATGCCTTTGCCAGGACTGGGCACTTCTTATCCTGGGATAAGTGCACCCAGCTCTTCCTTTTTTCCATGCTATATATGCCTCTCCCTCTATATATATATATATATATATATATATATATATATATATATATATCTATGTGTGTGTGTGTGTGTGTGCGCGCGCGTGTGTGTGTGTATGTGTGTGCACGCGTGTGCGTGCATGTATGCATTTGTACATGCACACACATTATATATAAAATAAGTTTTGCCTTGGTGGGATTTAGTAAACAACAGGCCTACCACATGAAAGTACCTACCTAGATCTGAGGATAATTTCAGTTCAAAAACAACAGTTCCCTTTCCTTTTCTTTTTTGCACTGATTTCATCTCTCCATCCAGGCCCATCTGTCAGTTTGGGATGGCCTATGTACTTCTGCACACAAAAATGCAAGTAAAAAAGGTGCATTAAATGTGTAAACAGGAAAGCAATGCTGAACCAGTCCTCACTCTATTAGCTGTAGAACCTTAAGATCAAAAGCTACAAACAAGAAAGTACAACAGGATGCGCATTACACAATACACCACCACCACAGTTATGGTTGGTTAACACAAAATATGATGCTAAATGATTAATACACCTCCTAGAACACCATACTGCTACAGCACAATCACTTTTAAATAATGTCAAAATGCATAATTCATGGTATATTTCACATTTTGACTTCAATATATATTACTTACATGCTGCTGAAGAAGAAAAAAAGTGCAGAAAAAAATTTCCTCCACAAGGTGGACCTGTTGGCAGAGATCACACCTGCTGAACATGATAACGTCTACAGGTGTACGTTTTTTCTCTCTGCAATTTTTAAATTCCCCATCCTCTCCAATAGAGGACTGCAAATGTGAACACACACACAGACACAGTAAACATTCCTGCAGCAAATAAAACAGGATATTTAAAAGGGAGGGTAAGTTAAAAAAAAAAAAAAAAAACTAGCAGAAATAGCTATACCTGGCTATATATAAAATATAGTCTTTCATGCCCTGCCCTTGTGGCTTCAGAACAGAGCAGTCACATTAAAACAACAGGAAAGCCATTCAGGTGCAAGACTACCACACTTAAGCAAAAAGTATTACATTTCTTCTTCCATAAATCAGTGTGTGATTAGAATAATAAAGCAAAGTTAATATTCTTTTTTCAGTGGAGCAAACATGCAGAAGCACAGTTTGTGTGCATGTGTTGCATCAGCAAGCACTTACAAAACTAGATACACGTAAGGGACAGTTGCATTTCATGTCTGTAAAACTTCAATCTAGTGTAAATTATGTAATTTGTAAAATGCTATGTTGCAACCTGGACTCTCTACATATTACAGTTTCAAGTCACTGCTGTCCCTTGAAAATAATCATCAGAACAGACATTAATTTGTCACTGTATCATAAGGCAGTGACTGGTGAATATATGAAAAGTTTCACTAACAATATCAGATGCTGGTAAAATTAGCAATTAACAAAAGAAAACTGCAGTTGTGTGCTGTGAACACAATAAAAGATAAGGATAAACAGTGATGGATTAAGTGCACCTTAGGCCCTGGCCAGTTCGCAAACCATAAACATCCCACAGCCACGCAACCATACCTAAGCTCCATATAAATGCATGTGTTATTTTGAACTCACCTTTCTGATTTAAGACCATTCAAATTGCTGTCACAATTCACCAGTCTTTGTACCTCGCAATTACAGCTACCTGACTGTAAAGTCCTCAAATGTTGGATTATGACAAAAAAATGCCACAGAAAAATTACTCCAACTTGCTTAACAAATGGACATTTGTCCTGAAAAGCCCCATTAAGGACTGCATAACTTGATCACCACAGCAAGATCATTCTCAGGCACAGACAGCCTTAATAGAGTAATTTGACACTGCACACGTCAGATATCTGAAACTAGTAAAAATAATAAAAAAATATCAATACAAACATTTCAAGTTTGCTTTAGAAACATATACTAGCCCCAATACTCTCACTTATTTCCACAAATACACACTAGTCCTGTAAAGCCAAACTGCTTAAACTGAACAAATGACAACACAGTAAGTTATTTGGTCTATATGCATGCCCCACCCCACCCAACAGTTATAGTCCACTTTATTCCACATATCACAACTGATTGCTATAAACATGATACCTCTCAACCTCCTAGCCCAAGAACCGGGAAAGAAAGACTAAAGAATAAGTGGCAATGGCCCAGACTCTGGGAGAAATTTTAAATACTGCTCTTCTACACTTACAAAAACGTTAGAATGACACTTTTTGCATTGGCATACATTTTTGAAGGATATGAGGTCTGAAAACTTAAATATTTGTAATTATTTCGTAACTGCATTCTTCAAAGATCTTCCAGAAAGCCACAAACTGTATTAGAAATAGATCTATAATATAAGGCAAAGTCAGGCCCAGTTTCAAGTTTGTTTTACACAGACAGGAGCCATATAGAATAAACATTTAATCATATTTCACACAAATCCACAGTAGTCTTTGAAGCCAGACTAACCGAGGAAATGACAAGAAGGCATTTAGTTGCTTTCATCCACAGGCCAGACCCAATGGTTTTACCTAAAACTATCCTCACCACTATTAGATTAAGTGGACTTTGGTATAATATAGGAAGAATGTTAAGTTATCATGCCTTCAATTAATCAGAACGTACTTATACAATCTAAGTGATGATAAATAATCCTGCCATACCATAAATGGAGTATGGTATTATCAGAGAAGCAGAAAATTGCTGTGCTTTATCATGGTTTTAACTTGATATATAAGAAGCTGTTAGAATGTGAAAATGAATAACTGATAATTACAATAATCTATAACTCGCATCTTTACCTAAGCTAACAATTCTGGACTAAATCAAAACTAATATGGGTAAAAAAGGCCAAGAATATGGGACAACTTTAAAATCTTAGTCTAATTAATTTGAAATTTTAATAAAACAATATGTATTGCACCAACTTACATTTTCTGAACAATAAATATGAAACACTGCTTGGCATTACTGACCAACTGCAACACACTGGGTTTACTGGAAAATCAACAAATTTACAAACTACAGGGCAAAATATGGGAAATTCTACAAAAATATGGACAGTTGAGAGGTACATATTAATACACGACCCATAAATGAACCTATTCCAGCCTCTCTACTGGACATCATGCTGGAGGTGTGTATAAATTGTTTTAGCCATTCCACTCCACAGGGGGGTTCCCATCAGTGACCTTAAAAACTACAGACCTATACATCTCATCAACTTTATCAATAAATGAATGAAGTGCATCATTATTGGACTTATTAACAAGGAGAACAGAAGTCTACAGTCTCTTGACCTAAACCAGTTTAGGTTCATCCACACCTGATATTTCTGTAGCTAGAGTTGTCTCTTTTAAGCTGAAGCTACCATACTACAGCTGTTGACCATCACCCAATACTAGGTCATTTGAGCCCTGTCACTGTGACATGTATATTATGTATAGTGGCGGGTTCCCTTTCCTGCTTTTATTTTGATAAGCCCCAATTTACTGCTGAAGTCAAGAACATTTTCTCCACGGTATATGAATCAGTAAATAACTTACTTTTTTAGTTTCTATGAGTAGTACTCTCAAGATTTCTTTCGTATCTCAGTCTCTTCTTAAAACAGCATTTCAGAGTAAAAAGTTCATGTTACTATCATTATATGGCAAGAAGTGTTTACATTATTTCTAAAAGTCATGTGGAGCTGCATATTTTCAGTGCACCTCTTTCCATATAACATCTTGTCATTTGGTCCTCCAGGGTGCCAAGTATTTATTTTTTTTTACCGTCTAGTAAACACCAATAATTTCTCTAAGCCATATTATGTTAAAAAGTTTGCAGAGGCAGATTAAAAAATTGAAAACAGTAATTAGTGTAAGTGGCTAACTTAAGGGTGTTTGTGTCAATGGTGCATGGTTTGAATACCTTAGTCTAGTAGTTAGCTCTTACTTGATAATGATCTACTTCCTGTACCAAGGGTACCATGTTTTCAATCTTTCCACTTTTACATGTCTACTATGTGACCCTGAGCAAGTCACTTAACCAGTGATTTGGATAATTTGGGCTACGCTTCTTAATGGTCTCCTGGACTGCAAGTCTAGTAACTACCTATGAACGTATAAGAATATAACGACCAGTTCTCCCTAGTAGACAATCTCTAAAAATAATTAATTATTGATTGGCTTAAGGAAAACTGAGCAAAAGCTGCTGGATGGAAAGCCACAATGTGAAAGAAAAAGTGTTTGACATAGCATTCGAATAATGTACACCAAGCACAGAATATAGCGATCTGTAAAGGCTGCTTGTCCTCTGTAGACTACTAAATAAAAGACAGAATGCATTACATTTCACTCAATTTGTACCTTTACTGTCTCCTGTTAACTCTAAAGATAGCTTTCTATTCATCACTTGCCAACTTGCATCACAGCACTGCTCTCTTTGAGAGACTGCTTTACAAATTAATGTCCATACATCTGAAAAATGTATTTTATGCTGAGTTTTCATACCTCTGCTCTGATACTCTGTGCTATCGTTTGTTTTACTGAACTTTGCAGATTCCTTTATCTCTATTTTTTTCTTGTATTATTTGTCAACAAAGGTAGTGCACTGAAACAATGACCATTTGAAGGCAGCTCAGATTTAAAAAAAGCAAATTAATTACTTCCTGAGGGTATTATCTTACTATTATTGTAGCCTGTTATGGCCAAAACCAGACCAAGGCCACACCCCTTGCACCTCCCCCAACCTTACTCATCTACTCCCTTTCCCCAATCACTTTCCATTCATTTTGTGACTTTATAGTCACATCAGGGTGGAGGAATTTCCTCTTTCTGGTTTGCAATGCTTTGTTTAAAGAAAAGCATAGTAAATGACGATTTACTATGATTTTATGTAACAGAAAAGTACAGTAAATTTGCTGATTTAACAAACTCCAGTAGTCGGTTTTTTGAAACAGATGACTGGAGTTTGTACAGTGTTTTCTGGACTAATGAATAATCAGTCTGATTTCTGGATAGTCTGGAGAAAAAATGGATAGGTAGCAACCCTACACATCACCTTTCCTGGCTTCTGCTCCTGGTGCTGTCCCCTTCTTCATAGCTCATGCTTAAAAAAAACTGAGAATAAAAGAAAAAAACAAGCACAGTTCCATGGCTGAGGAATATAAATCACTGGATGCAAAATCAGTAGAAACAAGAAATACTTTAATTCCAGAGTAAGCGCTTTCACAATTCACCAATTGCTTCTTAAGACTAAAAAGTCATCATAAAAAAAGAAGCATTTAAATAGCACATACAATCATATTCATCCAATCACTCACATTTCTAAAACACAGAACCACAGCTGTTACTACAGCTACTTTCAAAACTTTATACTCTAATATTTTAAAGCAACAACTAATGGTTCAGAACGGTTAGAAATAGGACTCTGATTAGCCAGCAAAACATTTCATAGGATCGTTGGAAATACAAGGCCACAACCCTATTGGCCATTTACGCCTTGCCAGTACCCATCCTCATGCCAAACTTACTTTTTTCAAAGAGGGCCATCTCAATCAAACCAGGGGTACATTTGTGAATTCCCTCCAATCATCTATTCCTGTTTGAAGGAGAATCATATCAGACTGCCTAATTTGCAGCAGAAGTTATTCCAAACATGGGGAAGGTGGTACGTTACAAATCTGCCCCTCCACTGTGTTTTGCTTACTCACTCGTGTAGAATTAGATCCCCGGTAATGGTATTAGTGGGACCATGACAAGAATTGTTAAACGTGGCCAATCATATCATACAAAAATGTGCACAGTAAAAAGCAACGTATGCATCGAGGTCTGCATGTCTGGCATGAGGCAGCATCTAATTAAAACACAGAAGCAAAAACTCCGCTTTACTATTCAGAATAAATAACCAAATGGGGCCTTAAATTAACTTACCATTAAAATTACACAAGTGTTTTTTTCCCTCACTTTTGCACAGGAAACAGCCTTTAACTTGAAAAACAAATTACAGTCCTGCCTTGTAAAGGAATACGAAAATTGACAAGATTCAACTATACATAGTTATGACTATACCAACAAACGACAGCTCATTCAGAAAATATGGCTACACATCTAGTAGCATGTGTTTTAACTTATTTCCCGTTATCTTTTTCTCTCCCCCATTTAACAGGCCAGGGAGTCAACAATGCATAAAGAAAGAGCAATGGTTCTCATGCACTTAAATGGACACTGAAAAAAACATTCACAAAAGTAAATGCAGTTATAGGAATTTCCAATAAGGGTGCTGTTTTTGCAGATTTATTTACATTACTGCAATATGTGCATATTATTTTTCTTATTTATTAACAGGATATAGTGTATGAAGAGGGCAATGGCTCTATGATGTAATTTCATTGAAAATGTAGTACCACAAAAGCAAGCAGATGCAGCTATTACTGCGGAAATTTCCATTTGAGGTTTACAATATTCTAAAACCTTAATTTCTTCTGTCTGCACTATAAAACTCTACTCTATGTGGACTTCCAATATGACTGCACAGTAATAAGTGGATTTCAGCTCCCCCAGAAACTGAGAAAAAAAGGGCCACTGAAATTGACAGTTTAGGCAAAATTCAGTCACTGGCTAATAATTACACTGCCTGAATGTCAGGAAAGAATACATTTGGAGAACCTAGAGAAAATCAACCAGAAAAATAGAAGAACAAACTCTGGCTGGAAAGAACTCTACAGCTGTTCAACAAAATACTGTCCAAGTTTTAACTTTGGTATTTGAGATGGTTTCCAATAATTTCTGAGGAAAAATATACTCAAATACTGAAAATAAATAAAACAAAGAATATATAATTTCAAATAACAAAAGTCTGAAAAAGAGAAGAGCTGATAAAACTGCTAAAGTCAGAGGTTGAAATGCAGAAAAGATTGGCTTAGTATGAGCCTTTTCAAACACAGCAGTTTCATAAACAGTAGAGTTAGAAGACCGGTTGCCCAGAGAAAACCTCAGATTTTCTGCTGGACCTGAGAAACTGGAAGGAACGGACTGTATTAATTTTAAGAAATCACAAATAAGCAGCTGGACTGATGGTGCTCCACAGCAGGATTTGTTACCTGAAAAGGGACACTGTGTCTATGCTCCAAACCTAGCCATGAAAAAGCAGCCAAGACCTATATTAGTAAAGATGTAATCACATCAACAGAAAGAATTAATGCTTTCCCTACCACAGATTGATAGAGTGTAGACAAAGAGAAAGGGATAGGGGTTTGGGTTAGTGAAATACCTGCTCTAGTCTATTATTCTGGAGATCCGCGGTAGTGGTGCTGCAGTAGCGTTGTCGCCTCACAGCAAGACGTTGTCCCGTTCGATTCTCAGCTAGAGCGTCTTGTGTGTGGAGGCATGCGTGAATGAGCGTGCCTTCGGGGCTGGTAACTCGGCACGTAAAAATCCACTACCAAACATTAGCGGACTGGAGTTCCGCTGTGGCGACCCCAAATCGGGATAAGCCGAAAGACACAAGAACAACAAGTCTATTATTCTGGAGCAAAATCTGCTGTTAAAGAGGGAATAATTAGTAAGGCAAATAAATATTGCATGTTAACTGTAAGAATCAATCAGTATAGGTTAGAAAAGATTGGGACGAGAGACTGGAAAGGCAATTTACAATGAAACAATGGAAGGGCATCTGTAGGTCTCCAAAGTATGTTCTAAAGTCCAGAAATTTTAGGATTTTGATTGGAAGTGTTTGCATAGGTATTTTTACACCTCAAGCAAACTTCAGGGAATTTATGTTCAGGTAAACTACAAATGCTGGAGGTGTTTTGAAAAAGAGAGAGTTAGATGGAAACATGTTTTTTGGGAGTGCAACAAATTGCCAGATTTTACAAATTCCCTGCAAAGTACTTTGCCAGAGATGTTGGGTGAGCAAATGGTGATAACTAGGAAATTATTCTTTTGAGCTTGGACACGCAATTTATTGTGTACAGAGTACTGCCTTACTAAGTTTAAAGCTATTGGCTGCCAAAAAAGCAATTACTACAAAATGGAAATAAAAATCTAAATCAGCTGCAAGTGAAGTAACAAATATTACAAAGGAGATATAAGAACTGGAGGTGAGATTTCTAGAAACAGTAAGGAGCAAATTACATAGAAATAAATGTAATTTGTGGGAAAAAATACATGTAGAATAACATTTAAAAGGAGGAGAAGCAGTGAGGTTCAACAATCAAGCGCAATCAATTAGTCGACCACAACTGCAAATACTTCTTTAGTGGCTATTATGTGCTCATGCCTTGTTAAATGTGCAGGTGTGCTGTGCAGGAGGTTGCTGAAGACCAAAAATTAATTTTAAAATACGGAAACATCAGTGATGATCTTTCCATGTTACTGTCGGACACCTAACCAGGAACAAGTGCCTTCAGTGGCACATTGATGTCATCTAGTGAAGATCTACACATACGGAAGTAGTAAGGCTAGTCACTACTTGTATGTTTTGAAAAGTAACTTCAGATAAGTAAAATGTACAAAACTAATATCGGACACTAATTTACCATAAACACATTTTTGCAAGGGATAGGGCAAATATTACAGCAAAAATCTAGGACATGCTGCACATTTAGGGACAGTTGCCCACTGCACTATAGTGCAAGTACAAATGCAGGACCCTGAGGCCAGAGAAAGAGAAAAACTAAAAAATAAAATAACCTGCTTACAATGTGGACCACAATTTGTGAGCTTTTTTTTCCATTTAACCCCCCCCCCAAAAAAAAAACAACAACACTGATTTCTGTGTGCCACTTGCACACTTTCCTTTGTCGTAAATCAGCAATGAGGAAAGACGCTTCCTTCACCGCTGTGTGTCACGTGATCTAGAAGAAGCTGCTGTAGTCGGTTGGGACAATGCGGCATATTTAAACACTGTTTTTTGGGTCTTAAGCTGGTCATTGTCTATCTTCAAGTACTTTTATAGTAACCACCAGGAGAACAAAATGAAGAGAAGACTTTGTGCCACAAAAGGTGAGTGTTCCGACAGCACTTGATCTTTAACAAGGGCAGTAAACCAAGCAACTCATGCAATGTTGGCATGAATAATTGTTAAAAACGAAAACATATGTAATTGTACAACACATGCGTATGACAAATGTTAATATGGTTTTCTTTATTATTAATATATGTGTACCTATGTCTTAACTGATAATTTAATAAAGTTGGTTAATAATGAAAAAAAAATCATTACTGTATCTGCAATGATCACAGACCAGAAAATTCCAAGTGGCTTCTAACAGACTACTTAGGTGAAGAGTACAATTATCAAATCAGATGACCAGAAGCACTTATGAAGAAAGGGCTACCACTGTTACATGAGACAGCTGTCTTTACAAGTCATTACTATAGGTTAAACAAAAATATAACTCTGTACTGAAGAACCCAGCACAGCAATTCTGATGACATATAAATTCCTTTTAAGGGAAACCTCAAGATTTCCAGCACTGCAGAAAATCTAGGTTTCTTCCTCTGTAGTCTCAAGTTTTCAGCATCGAAATTCTCTGGAAGTTGCAACATTTCTCAAAAAAACTACATTGGATCTTTTCATGAATTAAATGTCTGACAACCTGTTTAATCCCGTTAATAGTCATGGGTGAAATGCAGCCAATCATGACAATCAGTAGATGCAAACTGGAGGAACAATCAAACAGGGTGCCAGACCATAACAGAATGTGTACAAACACGTAGATATATACATAGAGGCACACAGTGAGCAACTTGAAGACCTGCCAATTCATCTACAGCATGTTTTTCAGATATGAGAGGAAACCAAAGCAGCAGTGAACACCCATACAGACATAAGAAGGACATGTAGTCTCCGCACAGAACTCACGTCATCAAACAACCAACGTGCAGCACTAAATGCAGCAAGAGATATTTTCTCAAGCTAAAAAAATAAGCTCTGTTGACTGAAAGTACTCTTCATCTCAGCTTTATAGTAATGATCACAGAGACGGCATCAAGCTAGAACAAAACGAAAACTGAAGGGTGGCATTTCTAAGAGTTACGGGTAAACTCATGAGTAATACACAGAGTACTGGTCATAGCTAGCTCTTGCTGTAGGACCTGTGTTTCAGAAGGGGAGTTGACATCTGCAAGCAGTTTACAGTTAAACAAATTTAGCTAGTCATAGTGCCCGACTTTTGCCACCATATCTGATAAGTAAATGTCCCCATGGGATACTGCTTGAGTCTTTTTTTCTGGCTAGAGTAACTGCCCCCAGCCCATGAAGCACAAGTCCCATCACACAGCCAAGTTAGCTAACCAACAAACAACACATGGGCTTATGTTAAGCCAGGTGAGTTTATCAATAATACCCAACTGGAGGATAGTGTCTAAGCCTTAGCAAGGTCTAGATAAGCAACGTGGACAGTTTGACCATCAGGAAATTCAGGAACCCTTTCAAAGTAGCTACAATCTGTTATAATATTGATCCAGACCAGCTGCAGTCAAGGGAGTGAGGATATCCAAAACTTTATTACCTCAAAAATTATAGGCCTCATAACTTTGTATATGGTACTAGTTAGGCTGAGTCTGTCTACAATTACTGGATAAAAGTCCCACAGTGCATGTTACTTCTGAATTCCCCAATACAACTAAAGAATGCCTTGCAACCTTAACTAAAGAAGACCTTCCAAATGTGTTTGGTAGTGATGGCAACCATAAGTTCATAACTGGCCTCACTTTTGAGTGGTCTGCTTAAGAGTTTTGATTGTCTAATACTGAATGAGTGGAAATTTACTATAAATGACTAAAAGCTTTTTCCTTTTACCGTAAAGTTTGTTGATGCAGGAATTCTACCATACAGTATTACTTTTGAACTTACCACTTGGTTTATGACAGACAAAAACAGATGCCTTAACACAGCTGTTTTAAGGTACGTAACAGAGTAGTATGCAGCAGCATAATGTTGGGGACTGTTTGGGGAGCTGTGTCATTTGTGATCATCAATAATGTCAATAAAGAGGAAGGAGTTTCTTCTGAAGTAGCCCTCACTACTGTGGGATTATCATGGACTGTGAAGTAGATTTTAAGGCAAAAAGTTACAGCTAGAGAGACAGATATAAAGAAAGGTGATGTGAGGAAAGTGTTTATGTCTATAATGGCTAAAAGAATGGCAAAGGTGATGCCAAAACTGATAGATATGGATCACTGTGGTTTTGTGGAGGGCAGGCAAACATTTGACATTAACAGAACAATGATGACCCAGACAGAAGCAAAATATAAAAAAATACCACTGTTGTTAGTGGGTCTTGATGCAGAGAAAGCATTTGACACAGTAAGCTGGGATTTTATGAGTAGGGCAATGGAACCATTTGCATTCCCTGATAAAATTATAAGGCTGACTAAGAGGATACATTGGGAATCGGAGGTGAAAATTAAAGTGGGTGGCTTCCTCTCGAGCCAGGCAGGAGTGTCCTCTTTCCCCTTTGTTATTTGCATTATATTTAGAACCACTGGCAAAGAAAAGAAGGGACTCAAAAATTCAAGGATATAAATGGTATGGTAGTCAAGAAAAGATGGCTTTATTTGCAAATGACATTATTTTATACCTAATAAAACCAGAAAAGGACAATTCAGTGTTGTGGAACATTTTGAGATAGTTTCAGGTCTTTTCGGGACACAAAATCAATGAAGCCAAAACAAAGGCAATAGTTGAAAACTATGTATCCACACCTATACTGGTTCAGCAATATCCATATTTATGGGGACACAAGAAAATGAAGTACATGGGAGTATGGATTGAAAAGGATCCTGTTGTGGCAGCTAAGAACATGTGGGAAGAAACTCAACAAAAGGTAATACAAAAAATGAGAAATTGGAAGCTCTGTTTTATGTATACAGAAAGCAAAATAACAAGCAGTTAAAATGTTTTAGTCCCTTTAGTTTTATACACAGGTCAGGCATATTTTTATTAACCAGAGGAGAAGTTGTGGATAGCAATTAAACACCTGAAGCATTTTACCTGTGAGGAGAAGATGGCAAGAGCATACCTCTCAACTGTAAAGATTTTCACAGAATGTCCAGATTTTTACCTCATATTTCTGGTCTGTTTTTCATAAAATTGTGGTTTTCTGGCAAATTAGTTGGAAATCATTAAAGAAGTGAAGTTAGAAAATAAGGACAGACATTTGAGTTTCAGACTTCTTATTCATTCCATTAGCCCCATTTTTTCTACACAGGTTCGGGGTATCATGTTAACTGTCACCAACTCTCTCGATTCAGTGCCACTCTCCTGCCTTCTTCAACATTCATGCCTCACTGTCACAGATCTTCTTTCACACAATCCATCCACCTCTTTGCTGGATGTTCTTGCTTCCTCTTACCTTCTTCCTGTCTGTCCCAAATCTTCCTCAACAGACTATCTTCTGCTTTTCTGCACGTGTCAAAACCACCATAATCTGTTCTCCTTCAACTTTTCTGCAATTGGAGCTACTTTGGCTTCTGCTCTTATGTCCTCATTTCTTTGTCTGTCCCACAGTGTGCATCCTATCACCCTTCTCAGGCACTTCATTTCCATCATCTGCACTTCATTTCCATCATCTCTAGCTTCAACTGTTCTGCCTCTACTGCCCATTTTTCTGTACATACAGTAGTATTGGCACCACTGTCTTGTACACCTTACTTTTTGGCTTCTTTGGCATTCTTCTGTCAGACTACACTTGACACTCTATGCCAGTTGGCTGCAGCCCCTCTGATTCTAGCTTTGCCCTCTCCCTTCAGACTTCTCTTTTCCTCAACCACCCCTCCCTGATACCTGAAGCTGTTTACCTGTTCCACTATCATCCTTTCTACCTCTATTCTCAGCTTCTTCTGATTTCCAATATGCAATAGGCAAGAGGGGGCTGGAATTTATTGGAGAAAATTGGCAAAGGAACCAAGGTATTGGGAGCAAATAATGAGAGGGGGAAAAGTAATAGAATGGGAAGAGGCCAATAATTTATTTGGACTGCAAGCTAGAAAGTGCCTTCCCTAGCAAGGACTGATATCAGAGTATAGACAAAGAGAAATAAATCGAGCATCCTAAGTGAAAGACCAGCACTGGTAGACTTTTTAGTAGAGTCTAGAACAGAAGCTGCTGTTAAAGGGATAATTAGTACAGCACATAAAATACTGCATGATAACTATACGAATCAGTGGATGTTAGAAAGTATTGGGAAAAGAGAGAGAGACTGGATAAGCAATTCAGATAGAAAAAAATGGGGGGGGGGACACAACATATGTAAGTCTCCTAAACACGCAAAAAAGTCTAGAAGATTTAGGATTTTTATACTCCAAGTAGACTCCAAAGAATTTTGCCTTGGGTAGATAGCAAATATTGGAGGTGTAATGGGGAAGAAACAGGTAATTGGGAACATATTTTCTGTGAGTGTAATGAACTGGCATATTTTAAAAATTCCCTACAGAGTAGGCTATCAGAAATATTGGGTAGACAAATGGCTGTAACTAAAGAAATTATTTTTCTGCGCTATGGTACAGAACCAGAATTGCCTAGACACAGTAAGGCTTTGCTAGTCTAACTATGGCGACTGCCAAAAACGCAATTACTAGAAAATAGAAATCAAAGTCTGAACCAACTGTAGTACAAGTAATGAATATAGTAACAGAGATTAAACAACTGAAAATAGGACCTTTAGTAAAGGGTAGGAGAAAATTACATGGAAAAAAAGGTAATTGTAGGAACAATACATGCAAAATACTGTTTTAGAGAAGGAATGAGGTTTAAAAGAAGGCAGGATTTGCATGAGCTATGTAATGTTTACTAACAATGAATGAATAGAGTATAAAAAGTTGTGTACTCACCAAAACGTTCCATCCGAGTTGTTGCTCTTCATTTGTCTTCAACCTGTGGGTACTCAGATCCGGCACAGATCCAACTCGGCAGCATTTCCAGCATCTGATCCAAGCTCCAAGTTCCTCGCCTACCCATAATGCCCCTGCCTCCCTCCTCCCCTCAGATCGAGTTTGCTGCCCACCACAGCATCCCAATCGGACCCAAAAACCTTGTCCCATGACAAGGGTCTCTATAAGCAAGAGGAGGAGAAAGTACAGTTTTGTACCTACTATAAATGTAGATGTTCGAGTGTTCACACTGCTGCAGTCATCACACTTGGGTTATCTGCTGTCAGGCGTTCCCACAGTTGGCCCGAGTTCCAAAGTCTTGGTCCGGCGTCGGTTGCTGTCGCTTCTTCCCTGACGTCAGTGCGACAGGGGTATAAAAGAGGCAGCCGACGCCATTTTCTTCAGTTTTTCTTGCCCCAGATGTCAGGTGCCCCCAAATAGGAAGGCAATACATAATCCTAAGTAAATTACATAAGTAGAAAACAATAGCTACAGCTGTAAGCAAATACACCATTTAGAAATACATCTTACAGATTGTATAAACAGGGAGCTATAGATAAAACCAAGGTAAAGAGGGGAAGGTGGGAGGGTAACCTGGACTGCAGCAGTGTGAACACTCGAACATCTACTTTTATGGTAGGTACAAAACTGTACTATGTTCATCATGTTACACTGCTGCAGTCATCACACTTGGGTTGAATCCCAAAGCTAAGGCTGGGCGGTTGGTACTAAACAGGGTTTGGAGACACTAGTAGACCCTGCAAAACTGCAGTGGCAAAGCCAGCTCTGGTTTTTGAGTATAGAGGTAAGTGGTAGTGCTTGGTGAAGGTTTGCAATGAACTCCAAGTTGCAGCTTCCAAAATATCCTTGGTTGGTACCCCTCTGAGGAAGGCTGCTGATGTTGCTGTAGCCCTGGTGGAATGAGGCCTAATGTTACCAGGTACAGGTTTCCCACGGTGTGTGTAGCAGAAACGGATACAATGTCCTATCCATTTTGAAATGGTCTGTTTTGATATAGGCTTTCCTTGAGATCCTGCAGCATAGGATACAAAGAGCTGATCAAATTTTCCACACTGGATACTACCTTTGGCATAAAGGAAGGGTTAGTTCGTAAAGAGACTCTGTCTTGATGAAAAATGATGAAAGGCTCCACTGCCATTAGGGCCTGTAGCTCTGAGACTCTTCGTGCTGAAGTTATTGCTAGCAGCAGGGCAGTTTTCCATGATAAAAATTGTAAATCAGCTGAAAAAGCTGGCTCGAAGGGTGATAGTGTAAGTTTTTCCAAAACAAAATTGAGGTCCCAAGTTGGTGTTGGTGCTCTTCGGGGCAGTCTTATGTTCTTAGCCCCTCTGAGGTACTGTCTTAATAATGGATGTGAAAAAATAGGAGGATCTGTGTTGCAATGAGCTGAAATAGCTGAAGCGTGGATCTTTATAGATGAAAAGGAAAGGCCTTTGTGCAACATTTCAGTTAAATATTGCAGAATCTGAGGAATATTTGGGACAAGAGGATTTTGGCCTTTAGCCTGGTTCCAGGCGCAGACTATTTTCCATTTGTCTGAGTAGGTTTTCCTGGTGCTGGGTCTCTTGGCCTCCAGAATGACATCCATAACAGCTGTAGAGGGAAGTGTTGACTGGTTGTTTAGATAATCTGCCATGCAGCCAGATTTAAAGTCTTGAGCTGGCTGGGTAGAATCTGGTTGTTTTGCTGAGTCAGCAGGTGAGGAATTTGAGGTAAAATCCATGGTGGGCCTTGAGCCATGTTCCTTAATATTGGATACCAGTGTTGGCGTGGCCAGTTTGGAGCAATGAGCATCATTTGTGGCCTCTCTAATCTGGCTTTTAGCAGCACCTTTGCCAGAAGGGGCAGTGGAGGAAAGGCATACACTGTTAGTGTTTTCCAACTGAATGAGAGGGCGTCCACTTTCCAAGCTAGAATGTGGTATGTCCTTGTGCAAAATTTTCGCAGTTGGTAGTTTTGTGGGGAGGCAAACAGATCTATGTCTGGGCTCCCCCATTTTTGAGTTATCATTGTGAATACTTGTGGGTCTAGTTTCCACTCGTGAGGATCCATGATATTTCTGCTTAGTTTGCCAATGTATTTTTCTTTCCTGTCAGGAATTGTGCTTGTAGTTGAACTTGGTAGGTCAGTGCTGTGTTCCACAAGGTCACTGCCTGCCTGCATAGGGGGTAGGAATGTGTGCCCCCTTGTTTATGTACCACATCACTGTAGTGTTGTCCGTCTTTATTAGAAGTTGTCCTGGATGTAGGAGGTTCTTGAAAGCTGTTGGGGCATTTTGTACAGCTAGCATCTCTTTTTGATTGATGTGGAGATGCATTTCATCAGCAGACCATTTGCCCTGAATACACTGTCCTGCCATCTGTGCACCCTAGGCGTAATCCGATGCATCTGTTGTCACTGTTTGCCTGGCTGTGGGCAAGGTGAAAGGCTGACACTTGTTGAGGTGACATGCCTGAACCCAACACAGAAACTCCTGTTGAAGGCAGGGAATTAGTGGTATTATTGTTTCCAAGCTGTGGCTGTGTTGAGTCCATATGCTTTTCAGGTACCATTGTAATTTCCTCATATGCAGTTTGGCATACGGTATTAGTAGTATGCAAGATGCCATGAATCCCAAGGCCTCCAGAATTTTTCTTGCAGGGAGTTGGGTCTTTGTTGCCATCATTTTGAAGTATTGAGTCAGTTGTCCTTGCTTGTCTGGTGTGAGATAAGCCATCTGGGCCGTTGTATTTAAGCTGGCACCCAGGAATATTATGTCTTGTGAGGGCACTAGTTTTGACTTCTTTTTGTTTACTGTGTACCCTAGGCAACTTAGCAGGTTTTTTACAAACACCAGATGTTTTAAAAGAATGTCCTTGCTGTCTGCTTGAATAAGGCAGTCATCCAGGTAAGGATATATTTGGATTCCTCTTTGTCTGCAGTATGCAATTACTGGTGCCAGGCATTTTGTGAAGACCCTGGGCACAGTAGATAAGCCAAAGGGCAGTGCAGAGAATTGGTAATGAGTTGTACCTGCTATAAATCGGAGGTATCTTCTGCAATTTTGTCTGATAAGGACATGCAGGTATGCCTCCTTGAGGTCTAACGTTACTAGCCAAGCCTTCTTGCCCAGCATGGGAAGAAGTTGCTGTAGTGTGAGCATCTTGAATTTGGGTACTTCCAGATATGTGTTTAGAACTGAAAGGTCCAGAATGGGTCTCCAGGCTTTGTCCTTTCAGGGAACCAGAAAGAGTCTTGAGTAAAATCCTTGTCCTTGCTCCTGTGTAGGAACCTGTTGAATGGCTCTCATGTCCATGAGTGCTGTAATTTGTCTTTGAGCCTCTGCCAGTTGATTTGATGGCAGGTTTGTCATTCCTTTTATCCTTGGTAAAGTGTGAAAGTGGAACCTGTATCCTTGAGTTACAATATTTAGGACACATTTGTCTTTTGTGATGATGTGCCAATTGTCTGCAGAAAGTGCAAGTTTTCTTCCCAAGGGAGCTGCCAAGAGTTATTTGCTTGGCAGTCTGAGGGGTAAGTCATTGTGATTGTCTTCTTATAGTTTGAGACCTGTCTTCTCCTCCTTTCTGAGTTGTGGCACCCCATTGTCATGGCTTGTAAGAGCCTTGTGGCTGACCTCTGCCCCTTGGGCATCTGTATTTGCCCCTCTGAGGTCTGTCAGAAGTTGGAAAGGACCAGTTTTTGGTTGGCCAATTTCTGCTGAAACGAGGGGGTTGGACCTGTAAAAAATCCTTGACCGTCTGCATAGATTTTGCCTTATCCTCCATTTTCTTTAAAACCTCTTCTGCTTTCACACCAAATAAAACATCCTGCTGTAAGGGTGCATCCAATAACTTTGCTTTAACATGATCAGGTAAAGTTTGTTCTTTTAACCAAGCATGCCTACAAATGACAGACCCTGTTACAGCTGCTCTGCAAGAAGCTTCCAATGAATCAAATCCACATTGCAAAGTATGTTTTCCCACTTGTTCTGCTGCATGCAACAAATCTTGCATTTCCTTGTAATCAGGCTGCTCTGAGTGCTCATTTTTTGTTTTAATTGAGACATCAAATATTGTTGATATTTCAGCATGTGAAACTGGCAATTTAAGGCCCTCATAGCTAGAGTAGCCAAGGTATATACTTTCTTTCCCCATCTGTCTAGTGCTCTAGAATCCCTTTCAGACGGTACAAGATTTTTAGCAATAGAGGCCTTAACCCCTTTGGGACCCTAGGAAATGGTTTCTGGGTCAGCAACAGGGCTTTTATATAGGAATTTATGTGAGTCAGGGACTCTGTAGTATCTCTGTCTGGTTTGGCTGGTGCAGGAGGTAATGAATCTGGGTCAAGGCTAGATTTCTGAATAAACATCATCCACAATGTCTAACACAGGTGGAATAGCAAGGGGTCTGTGCCGGGGTAGTAAGAGGAACTCTCGGAGCCTTTTCTTAGAATCAGAGTAATCCTGGCCTTCCCAGTGGAAATGTTCCTTCATGGTATGTAAAGTTTCCCCAAAAGAGTAGTCTTCTGGGGGAGATGCTGAAGGAATAGACTCTTCAGCATCAGAGTCTTCATAAGGGGGAAAAGAGTACTCCTGTTCTTCAGAAGAATCTGAGGTAATGGAAACCTGGTCAGAGGAAGCGTAGTCCTCCTCCTGCCTTCTGTCAGGTGGGGGATGGGAACCCCTGATTACGGTAATTAAGTCTTCAGCCATCTTAAGCATCTGTTTCTTAGGCATGGGGCCTTGCACTGATGCTGCTGTACAGGCTTCCTTACTTTTAATGGAGTTTTCAGTTTTGCAAAGGATTTAATAGTAAGTGTAGTCTGTCTGAAGACACCTTCAGCAACTGATGGGCTTTCAACTGCACCGGAATCCCCATCAGCCATGGAGTTGGAAGGGCCTAAAGATAAAGGCTCTGGAGGCCCTGCAATCTCCACTTGGGAGTTGGATGCAGACTGGAGTTCTAAATCAGCGGTCATCAGGGGCTGCGTAGGCGCCTCACTGAAAACCGGAGAACTGGCGACTGGCCTAGCAGAGGCCTCGGTGTCTGGTTTGGGTCTCGGCTGCCTATCCTTATCTTTGCTCTTTTTATGCATCCCAGTCGTTGGTTGCTCCGACGGCATGGTAGAATTAAATACCAAAATAATGTCGGGTGAAATCAAACCGACGTTTAATAGTTTGTTTGTTAAACCTAGCACAAAACCGACAACCCGTGACGTTGTGGTCTGGGCCTAGGCAAGGGATACGATAAGAATGAAAATCCTTATGAGGTATTTGCTTCCCACAAGAAATGCAATTATTAACTTTTTCTGACATCGGACTGAGGCAAGAAAAGGTTCCCCAACAGGGTACTTAGCTTTATTGAAGACTTCGGTCTGAAATTCGATTTGAAAATCTCAGGAGTCGGCAGACCGGCACTTGCGAACTGCTTCTGCTTCGGGCACCGCGCGGCAACAAAGACTGAAGAAAATGGCTTCAGCTGTCTCGTGTATATCCCTGTCGCACTGACGTCAGGGAAGAAGCGACAGCAACCGACGCCGGACCAAGACTTTGGAACTCGGGCAGATAACCCAAGTGTGATGACTGCAGCAGTGTAACACGATGAACATCAAAGGCATAACCATGTGGTGACCATTCCTCTTCTGGCCAGACCACCACAGCCTATGTAAGGCAGGGGAAGGAGGGAGGGATGGTTGAAGACAAATGAAGAACAACTCAGATGGAACGTTATAGTGAGTACATAACTTCTTTATCTGAAGAAGTTGTCTTCATTTGCTCTTCAACCTGTGGGACAGAGTCCTCAGCTACTAAATACCTGGGAGGTCCTCATGTAAGTATGACAGAGCCAAAGGATGCCCTGTTCCTGGATAGAATGTCCAACTTGTAATACGAGATGAAAGTATGCAAAGAAGCCCAAGTAGCCACAGAGCAAATGTCATCTAAAGACACTCTGGACCAAAAGGCAGCTGAAGTAGCCATAGATCTAGTGGAATGACCTGGTAGAGATGAACCTCTAGCCGAATATGCTAGGGTAATACACTGGGAAATCCAACGGGTCATGCTGACCTTTGACACTGTTTTCCCTAAAAAAGGCTTAGAATAGGAAATAAAGAGTTGGTCTGACTTGCAAAAGGATTTAGTCCTATGCAGGTAAAAATGTAACTGCCTATGCACATCCAACAACTGCAGTTTGTATTCTCCCTTATTTTGAAAATTTGGGAAGAAAACCTGGAAATTACTCACTTGATTACTATTAGATTCCGAAGCTACTTTAGGAAGAAAGGATGGATTAGTACACAAGGACACCCTGTCTTAACGAAATACCAAATAAGGAGGCTTGACTGACAATGCTTGAAGCTCTGAAAACCTTTTAGCAGACGTAATAGCAACCAAGAAAGTAGTCTTCCAGGACAGACATTGTACATTCACTGAGACTGCAGGCTCAAAGGGGGTGAGACCATAGCTTGCAGGGCTAGTGTGAGATCCCAAGGAGGCGTTGGGTCCTTAACCGGTGGCTGAAGTAAAAAGTAAAAAGCTGCCTTTCAAAAAGGGTTTACAAAGCTTAGAAGAAGCTACAGAAGCCACAGTGTCACCTACATGAAATGGATAGGATATAGCTTCCAATTGGACCTTGACTATAAAAGAAATGGCACCCTGCAGAAAAATACTTGCTAAAAATTGTAAAACCACCAGAACCGGAGCAGTGAAGGGGTCTACGTCACACTGAGAAGCCCAAATAGAGAAACATTTCCACTTACTGGAATAAACTTTCCTGGTAGAAGATTTATGAGCCGCAACCAAAATCCATTTGACCGGTGACGATAACCTGGGAGTCCTGACTATCATGGGAACTGGAGCAGCCAAGCAGTGAGCTTCAGACTGACCAGATCTGGATGGGGAATCCCTGAGACATGAGACCTGAAATTGGATCCAATGTCCAGGGTGGACACACAATATGAGACCACAGAGAGGGGAACCATACTTGGGGAGGCCAGAATGGGGCAATAAGGATGACAGAGCTCCCCAGCCTGCGAGCTTTCTGAAGAAATTTCGGTATCAGAGGCAGAGGAGGATAAACATACAGAAGACCAGAGGGTCAAGAGTGAATCAGAGTGCCTCTGTGGGCTTCCCCCTGAGGGGATTCAGAGCAAAAAACTCACTACACTTCACGTTGTATGGAGAGGTGAAGAGATCGCAGCAAGGCTGACCCCATTTGAGAAAGATCTGTTTCATTACCGAAGGATTCAGAGACCACTCGTAAGGCATCAGGATAGACCTGCTGAGCCTGTTGGCTAGAATATTGGACCTCTTCACAATGGTCTGGATGACTCACTTTTCTAGCAGCTTTGCAATTTCCAGTGCTACTTCCTCACTTTGCATGGGTGGAACATCCGGGAGGTGTTTGGACGGAAGAGGATGTTGACTGAAAGGGATTGAATAGCCTCTGGATATGATTTGCAACACCCAATGATCATCCGTGATGGACTCCCAGGCCGCTGGGTGTAGCAAAAGGCATCCCCTGACTGCCTCCAGAGCAGAGCAGCCAGGCAGCCCTCCCGGGTTGCTGCACAGGTCTGCCCAAGAAAGGCTCTCGAGACCCTTGATTCCTCAGACCCTCTCTGCCTTGGGGGTGGCATCTATCGAACCCCCCTCTGCCTCTGGGGGAAGGCGAACCATGAGTGTCCTGGGGTAGCTCTGAGATTTCTGGAACCACATCTTCTTGGACCCCCGCCGATTCCTTGAAAAGGTTCATTGAGGGGCCGAAAAGTGGATTCCAATGGCAGATAGAGTCTTCCGTCTTTCTCACTCTGGACTAGTGCGTCATGTACCGACTTTCCAAAGAGGATGGAATTGTCATATGGGGCGTTAGTAAAAGACACCTTAAAGGGCTCCAAGAAGGCACAAAGCCCCAGGCATGAGGCCTGGCAGGAACGCCTGTTCCAGCAGCTCTAGCAGCACCATCAGTAGCATGAGAGAGGAGACGCATAGAGGTGTTAAGCAATCAATGTGAGGGTGGCCATTCAAGAGGAGAAAACTTTCTTGTCCTCCGCCAACATGGACGCAAGGGTAGACTCAGCCATCTCCTTGACCAGATGTCACTGAAGCCTAATCATGTGTGCCAAGAAGTTCAGTGCACGCACCGAAAAAGTCGCTAAAGCATACACCTGCTTCCCAAAATGGTCAATCTTCCTGGACTCCTGGTCCGGTGGATGAACCGTAGAGCTCTCCTGTGCCAGCTCTTTCTCAGTGGCCGCTGCCACCACCATGGGATCAACAGGGGATCCCTTGGTCCAGTAATTCCTATCAGACAGCGCACTTAAATGATGTGGGAGTTTGTCCAAATTAGTTGTTTAAGGGAAGAACAGTGATGAGTTCTAAAGGACGACTTGCAGTAAAGCAATCTATTTTACTTTAGCATTGTTCCAGTTTTGTTAGTATGGAAGTTTGTAGGTATGGGGAGAAACACTGGGGTAGACAGAAAGATAGGATTTAGCTATGTTTTTTCTAGTTTGGTCCATTAGGTAGGGTTTTGTTCTATATAAGAGTCTGCACTTTTGGTGTATTTTTGTTTGCAACAGTTTGGAAGTGTGGGTCAAATTTCAAGTTGTCATCAATGGTGATTCCTAAGAGTTTGGTATTGGAGATCTGTTAAATCAGGGTGTTAAGCTATTTTGACAAGAGCTTTGCTTTAGGAGAATGTTTCAGGTGTGAAAAGTAGCAGTTTCAATTTTATTTTTTTTTGGGGGGGGGTAAATAAGAACTGTGAGTTGTCTAGCCAGGATTCTATGGACATAAAGGATTCTTGAGTAATTTCTTGACGTTTTTGTAGGTTAGAGTCTGTGCAGACGAGTAGAGGCGCATGTGCATACTGTACAACAGTGGCGAGCTTGGAAGTGGTGTGGAGGCCATTTACAAATATGCTATACAGGAGGGGTCCAAGTATGGAACCTTGTGGCACTCCTACAGTAATGGGGAGGAATGAAGCGTATTCTTGCTGCCATTTGACTGCTTGGAATCTGTTAGATATCTGTTAAACCATGAGAGAGGGGATGGGGAAGGAGACTTAAGGATGAGAGCTTTAGTAAAAGTTTGTAGTGACAAATGATGTTGATGGCTTTGGACAGGTCTACAAACAAGGAGGATACTTAGTTTCCAGTATTTTTGTTACTAATGGTATCAGCATAATGAAGTAGAGCAAGAGTGGTGCCAAGGTTAGGATGAAAACCATGTTGTGTGAGGCAGAGGAAACTGTTTATGGTTAGGTGTTGCAGTAACTGGGAATGGATACATTCTTCTGTGGTGACAGAATGTCAGTTGGTCTGAATATGGAGTAGTCAGCAGAAAGTCCTCCTTTATGAAGACAAAGCCTTCTTCAAAATAGCTGTGACACAAGATATTATAATGGATCTGTTTATTAGTATAGATATTGGATATGACAGAGCTTCAGCTGCAATTGTTAGAAATTCAGGAGGAAGGTAGTCTGCAGCACAGCCTGTAGTTCTGATTTTTAGGAGAAATTTTCTTATGGTAAAGGTAGGGACATGTTTGAGTCAGAAATGGGCCTCCATGGGGTTTTGTCAGTGGAGATGGTTTGGTTTGATGGTGGGGTTGTCTTTGATAAGTGAGGCTACAGCCTGAAGGAAGTAAAGTTATTAGTGACTGTTGATGAAGCGTCTTCTAGGGAGGGACTGGGTTGTTGACTTTGACCTGGATTTAGTAGACTTTGTATTAATGACCAACTTTTTTTAGGATTATTTTGGTGAACCTGCTGTAAATTAAAGTAGTGGAGCTGTTTTCTCATGCCTTGCACTGTGTTTGGTTTTATTTTGTCTGTCTGTAGTGTAGACGTTTTTCCTAGGATTTGTTGGTGCGCCACGCTTTCCAGGCCTTGTTTACAAGCACCATTAGCTGCCTACTTGTTTTTACATTAAATCAAATATGAGATAAGTTTATATTTATTATTTATTTTACATTTGCTGACCGGGAATGTCTGACTGAGCCAAAAACATTGCTCAGCAGAGGCCTCGGGAGAAAAGCTCCAATTAACGCAAACAATTGAAGCTCAGATAATACAAACAATTTAACAGTTCCAGGGTAATTTAAGAACTCATGCAATATATATAACAATTAAAAGTCAAAAGAAAATAAGCATCAGTACTGTATTACAAATGTTATATAATATATGAACAGTACCAGTGTCTTAAATGGTATTTTCAGAGAAAGTAAGGGAAAGGAAAGTGTAGAGGTGACTAGAGGAAGGAAAAAGGATGGAGTAGGTCGAAGGTAACAGAGATTGGTTAAAAGAGGAGACAGTGGAGAGACAGGAGAAACAAGGTATATTAGATGAATATATTCAGGGGGGGTAAAACAGCGGCAGGTCCACTGCCTTTTAAAGTACTCTTTTGTGGCCAATTTAAACTGTTTAGGATGTGTAAGTGTTCTGATTTCAAAAGGGAGTTTGTTCCATGCTATAAAGGGGTGGAGGCTATATATGTTGCACCCTGACAGACTTGGGTTTGTAAATATATTAATAGATCTTGGGACAAGCTCCGGAGATTTCTTGTAGGGTAATAGTGGGAGATGAGGGAGCATAGAGTTGGCCAAAGGCTGGCTGATATAGAATTGAGTGTATGGTTTGGAGCTGTGAGAGGAGGAGTAGGTGAGGTAGTTCAAGATAGTTTAAGTGTTTTAGGGAGAGACAGTGGTGGGATTTATGGGCTTGTAGAGCTGTAAATCTAGCTATTTTGTGATATGCTGACTCAAGCTTGGTAAGTAGAAAGGAGTTTGGATTTGTGAGACTTTGGGAGCAATAAGTTAAGCAGGGTAGAAGCTAAGCATGTGTGACAGTAATCCTAGCTTTAGGGGTGAGAAATGTTTTGTTTCTGTATAAAAGTCATAGTTTCTGATGGGTTTTCCTGATGCAATTAATGTGTTGGTCGAATTTTAGCTAATCATCAATGATAACACCAAGGAGTTTTGTGCTGGATTCACCTTCAATAGGGGGTATTAAGTGACATTATGGAAAAATAAGATTTGATGTGGTTTACTGTTTTGGGGAGAAATAGTAGTAGTTTTGTTTTTTTTTTACGGTTGAGGATGAGCTGATTATTGCACAGCCATGTCTCAATTGAATTAAAGGAAGACTGCGTAGCAGACAAGAGTTCAGTGGGAGAATTGGCAATGGTTATGACTGTAGAGTCATCAGCGTATTGGACTATAGAAGACTATGGGGAGGAGGAATGGAGTAAGTTAGTGAATATATTAAAAAGTAGTGGTCCGAGAATGGATCCTTGTGGGCCATCCATTTTTATTAGAAGGGGAGTAGATGGTACAGAGTGCCATCACACTGATTGCAGTCTGTCTGTGAGATAGATGAAGAACCATGCAACTTTATCTGGGGAGAAATTGAAGTTAGACAGCTTGTTCAGTAGCAGAGAGTGAGAAACAGTGTCAAAGGCCTTTGAGAGATAAAGGAATAGACAGGAAATAAGTTTATAATCCTCTGGCTAAAGAAATAGTACTGAGGAAGGACAGAAGAGCAGTGGTGGTGCTATGTTTAGGTAGGAAACCATGCTGTGTAGAAGTGAGCAGTTTTGTTTGTAAGAGATATTGCATAACTTGTGTGTGTAACTTTAGACAGAGGGGAGAGGACAGCAACAGGTCTGAAATTAGAGATTTCCGAGGAGTTACCTCCTTTATGAATAGGTAGGGTGTAGAACTGTTTCCAGATAGATAGGACTTTAGATTCAGAGACAGAGCGATTGATAATGATAGATACAGGCAGAGCAAGAGAGTGAGCTATTATCTGGAGCAAGTATAATGGGATGTTGTCAGCAGATACAGAGCGTGATTTTAGCCTATAGAGCAGGGTTTTGATGTAGGTAGTGGGAACAGGTTTGCGGGAGAAAGTGTTAAAAGAGTTAGCAGTTGAAGAAGGTTCAGGACAGTTGGGATCATTGGTGTTAGAGAGGTTGGGGTTAAATAGTTTGGATATTGATTCTATAAAGTAGGTGTTGAAGGAGTTGGTAGTTTCATCTGGTGATTTGTCAGGGTATGGGTTGGGTGAGGTAGGGTTGCCAGGATGTAGTATCTGGTTTATTGCATTCCAGAATTTTTTAGGATCAGACTTTACAGTTGTTGGGGGGTTGTGGTAGAATTCTTGTTTGTCTTTATTGATTAGTTTTTTTGCCGATTTCTTTGTTCTTTATATCTTTGCAGGTCAGCAGGGTCTTTAGATTGTAGCCATGTTTTCTAAGCCCCATCTCTGGTTTTCATGAGGGTGTGAGTAGTTTTAGATAGCCAGCAGGATAAATTCGCTTTTATCCTTATTTTACAGAGTGGGGCTATTGAGTTTAAGACATCAAGGAAAGTTGAGTTGAAAGCTTGGACAGTTTCATCAAGTGGGAGCTGGGTGAGGAAATTCTAATTAATGCTACAGATTAGGGTTTTAAATGTTTCTGAGTTGAAGTTGGAGAGATTGCAGCAGGTGATAAATCTATGTGGTGTAGACACATGGGTTAGTATACCTGAGCACTTTTATGGGTGAGTGGTCACTCAGGGAGTCAGGAAGTGTTTCAGGTTTGTGATACTTAGAGGGATTTGTACCTACCATAAATGTAGATGTTCGAGTGTATACACTGCTGCAAGTCATTACACTTGGGTTATCCTGCCGTCAGGCGGTTCTCCCCAGTCGGCCTGAGTTCCAAAGTTTTGGTCCGACGTCGGTTGCTGTCGCCTCCTCCCTGACCAGTCAGTGCGACAGGGGTATAGAAGATGCAGCAGACGCCATTTTCTTCAGTTTTTCTTGCCGCGCGGTGCCCGAAGCAAAAGCAGTTCGCAAGTGCCAGTTGGCAGACTCCTGAGATTTTCATTCTGAATCCAGAACCAAAGTCTTCTACAAAGCTAAGTACCCCGTTGGGGAACCGCCTGATGGCAGGATAACCCAAGTGTAATGACTGCAGCAGTGTAACACGATGAACATCTAGTATCCAATCTATGAGGATGCAGGGGGAGAGTTATTTGTATGGGTTGGTTGAGAGATTAGCTGAGTAAATCCATATAGATTTATATGATGTGGGGAGCAAGGGTTACTGCGGGTTAGTCTAATAATTGTCCCCCCAAGAAGGATGGTTTTGTTAGAGATGTTTTGAGACAAAGAAGCCTCGTTGGTACAGCGGTAGCATTGTCATCTCACAGCAAGAGGTTCTCCTGTTCGATTCTCGGCTGGAGCGCTTTCTATGTGGAGTCTGCATGTCCTCCCTGCGGTTGAGTGACGTTCGAAAGATATGCGTGAATGGGCATGCCTTCGTTGAAGGTTGGGCGTCAGGCTGGCACCTCAGCACTGTAAAAATCTACTGCCAATCATTAGCAGACCGGAGTTCCGCTGTGGCGACCCCTAACCAGGAAAAGCCAAAAGAAGAAGGAGAGAATGCTTTCCAGCAGGGGAATATTATCACCTGGTGGAATGTAAATGGCTACTATGGTAATGGTAGTATAGTTATTGAGTTTAAAGTTATCTGCCATCAGGCAGGAGAAAAGGATGGGATAAGATAGTTGAGAAGTATGGTGTTGAATCAAGCTGCTTGACTGAATGCCAACTTGAATCGTGGGAATTAATTTTATTGTTAAGTTAAATGCTCTTCCATTACCCTGACAACACTGTTATGAATATTCAAATTTAAAAAAAATGTCTAAGATATAGTCCCAGTGCCCAGAGTCCTATCAGTTCCAACACTTGCCATAAAAGTATGTCCATTATATGTATGTGAGCAGAGATGTACTTTTTCTTGGAAGCAAAGTTTTATTCAGGCAGCTAGAGAACAGCAGGGGGAGAAGCACCACAGAAATCTGACTAACTTCCAGCAAAAATATAAACCCTGTAATTAACTTATTTTACAAAAACTGATTACATCATCTGATCAAACTAAGCAGCATCTTTTGAAATGCATTGCTGAATTTCGTCAAGCTACAATGTTTCTCTGTCATGCAAAAGGAATCCAAACAAGGCCTACCATGCCTGCCCAATATTATTAATGCAAATGTTTACAAGGAACATTCTTAAGGGCTGTGTTTTAATCTCTAACAAACTATTTCATAAGACAAATATAACTTGCTTACCTCCCACTGTAAATGAGGGGGGATGTTACGGATTTGAATTTTTCTGCTCCTGTTCAAAGAAAAGAGAATATTGTTCAGTCTATTACTTTCATAACAAAGCTACCACAAAATAAACACAAAGTTCTTCTATTGTTGTTCACACACATTATGCACATTTAACATTAGCAATGTATTTGCTGCATGGTAGGATAAAACTGATCCTGTATGGGATCAGAGCAAATGCTAAACTATCTCTAACTGGGTGGATGTTGAAAGTGAAACAAAATACAGTAGTCATAAAATGAACCATGTACAGATATGATTTAGCAATGAGAATGCAATACAAACTGACCTAGAAACTGTTTTTATTTTTCACAATTAGATAAATATTTGTGTTAACCTTCACAGTTTATCATATATGTTATAGGCAATATAAAGACTTTTCTGTCTTGGGGCAAACAAACTTTCAGATAAATCTGAGCCACTTTTTATGTGATGACATAGTTACTCAGTAATACTGTGTGGTTAGATTAGCTCAAAAGGTAACCTGATACAGTGTCCTGCAGCCATACATCCAAGAGTCGACACAGAGAGCTGGATCAGTTCTTCTGTCTTCATTTTCCTTTAGTGAATTACTTTCACTGGCAAAAGCTGTCCTCACTAATGTGACATACATTTCGCAAATACACCAAGCCTATTATTGCTACAAGTTGGTTGTGTTCCAGCCAAACATTTATTTATTTATTTACTTGCTTGCTTGTATTGTTTTCTGGGGTACAGCACTGATCTCCATGGACCATTTTCAGACTCATCCCAAGAGCAGTGTCTGGTTAAGTGTCTTGCTCAGAGTCACACAGTTAGACAACGGAGGCTGAGGGAATCAAACCTTGCACCACTGGACTACAGACAACTTGTTACAGAGGCATATTGGTGTGCAATCCCCTACTAGGAATATGGTTTCTGTTTTCATAGGTAGGTACTAGGCTAGTGGCCCTAGGGCCTATATAACCCTAGTCAAAAAGGTACCCTGGCTTTCGCCATCAAATAAAATAATTTTCCTGTGCCCCTGTCGAGCAGGGCCACAGAAGTGATCCCCGGGGTGAATTTCCTATTTCCCATCCAATTATCAAGATTTTTCTTGGAGTGCTAATGAGGAGCTTTGTTGGATATAGATAGGTAGTTTGTTCCAGAGTATGGAAAGTCTCTAGGACAGGAATCTATCCCTCCAGCATGTTCTGTTCATTGTGGTGACAAGGTTTAGGTCCCTAGAGCATTACTACAATATAATAATAGAATAATAATAAGACATATGACAGATAATAAGACTTAAAGGATTTTCAACTGGAAACAGACTGCCTGCCTTGCTTGGATTACTTTCGAATACTTAGTAATTCTGTACAATTATATATATATATATATATATATATATATATATATATATATATATATATATTTGTTGTATCTTTCGGCTTTTCCCGGTTAGGGGTCGCCACAGCGGAACTCCGGTCCACTAATGATTGGCAGTAGATTTTTACGTACCGAGTTGCCAGCCCTGACGCACCACCTTCAATGAAGGTACGCCCTTCTGCAGTTTGAAGGTACATTCATTCACGCATGTCTCCACACAGAAGTCACTTTAGCTGAGAATCAAACAGGACAACATCTTACTGTGAGGCGACAACGCTACCGCAGCACCACCACCGCACATATATATATATATATATATATATATATATATATATATATATTTTTTTTTTTTACTTAAGATGAGTTTAAGTTTGCTTCTTCTACTTTTATCTGATCTGATTAATATACAGTGATTAACTAGAGATATATGGACTGAAAATCTTCCACACAGAGAAGTCTCTTGCACCGTTTTGTTTTTGGATGCAACATCTGATATCTCTCAACCCTGCTGCATTTAGTTCATAGTCACAACTCTACTTATCCCAATGCAATCTATGTTTTTGAAAAAGCATACTGTCACTTTTCTTGCATTTCTACATTTGAGATGTTTGCCCTTGAACAGAACAGCTGTTATACTTTTTTTTTCTTATTACGCACCATTGTCTCTCTCGCTACAACATTTCTATCATCCTAAGGGTGCAGAATACCTGCAAGATTCAAGATTTTTTTGATGCGCAGTTTATAGTGCGCACAGATCACTACAGAGCACAATTTTGACTGCAAATGTAATACTGGCATTAATTTCTAATTCCTGGTATGCAATGAAGAGCGATGAAGCTCAGAAAAACATACTTTCTAAAGCGTTTTGCCCAGGATGGCTGCCCCCTTCATCTCACCCCTAGCTAATCTGCAGTTTGATGTATAGAACTGATGTTAATAAATGTCTTAGCTGTACAGTTAAGTTCTTACTCTTGTAAACTACATTACCAAAAACTGTACTTTTAAATCTACGTTACTGGAGTCCTAATAAATGAATACTGATTCTAGGTGGACACAAATCCAGGATTAGGATATAAAACAGTCATATTTTAAACCAGAATATATGAAAAAAGGTATCACTGATAACAGACATTTTAAATGTTTATGAAGATACTTCCTGGAAAACTTAAAAGGAATACGGCAAACCAGGACCGAACCTTATACTGGATAAAGGACATTCAAGGAAAATGCATTTGATCCAATGGACTTTTGACTAAAAAAAAGTGACAGACTCTGCTTTGATCACACATTTCTTCCACAGTGCAATGACCGCTCTTTCCCCATAAACATATCCATGTGTACACACTCTTCCCTGCATTGCCACAACTAAAATCAAACTCTGGGGGGGCACTGTAGTTTGGAGTATGGTCACATTCCCCTTTCATGGATCTAGATGGACATTTAAATACCACTTCAATGAAGCAGTATTTGGCAGCATCTAGCAACACATCCAATAAAGATGCAGTACAAGTCATTAGATGCATTTTCTTAGTTAATGACAGAAATAGCAAATATTTCAATTTCGTTAGACAGGCTCACAGATCTTCTCTAAATGGAGTACTTACTGATATGACGGTTATCTGGCTAACCAAGTAAAACAGCTGTAAGAAAATGAGGAGTGAATTTAAACTACTTTGTTTACTCTAGAGGATACCGTCACAACTGTAGGACTGCAATTCCATTACAATTATATGCACAACGAATTCAACAAATGCTTTTTGAACACTTTTGTCTTGCAGCATGAAGCATACAATTGCCCTCAATTTGGGTATTGTGGATCCCAGACCAAGTAAATTTGTCTACAGGATGCATGAGGTACAGAAAGCGAACCACTGGCATACCTACATGCTCTACACCTAGGAACATGTTTCTGTACATATGTTGGCAAATGGAGTTTTCTTCTTCTCTGTCATGTTCTCTTTCAACAAACTTATGGCAAGCAGACATCAGAAAATGCTAGCACTGTACTGTATTATAAATGTTGCTTTAACAAGCTACATTCTGGATATGTGTCGCACCTTGAGGGGGAAGGGGTGTCTTTAGACAGTTTCTCTCTCTTGTCTCTGGATCCTGCTTCAGACAACAGGGCAGCAGCTAGTTAATTCTAAGTTCGATTATGTATACTTAAAATCCTTACGCTGGATGACCATGAATGCATACTACTTCAACAGGTAGAAAAGGTAAATCAATAAATGCCTTCTAGTTCTAGATCAAAATTTTCCAAGAAATTAGACTAATGTTGCATGAAAGTTTGTCAGCACAGAGGAGTGAGACTATGAGTTGGTAAAAAGTTTCTTCCTGTAATCCATATTTTGAGTTCCTCAGCCTCAATCTGCTTAATGTGTGACTGAGCAGGTCATTTAACCAGATAGTGCTCTGCAGCATTTGGGAAACTGGGATACGCAACTCAATGGTGTCCCTGACTGAAAAATTACACAAGGTTCTTTGAACATAGTCCCTCAAACTTAAAATATTCCAAGTTAATGATTTTTGAACAGTAACATTAGTTAGCAGATTTACACAATCTACATCTCAGGAAGTTGAGAACTATTCCCTCTACAGTTGCACTAAGTGAATAGACGTATGGAGGCCATAGGCTCTTCACAATTGCTTTGAGTGGTGGGCTTTCATCAGAAATGCATGATGTCCTTTAACTCGTACACTTTTCATCATTCCCACTAACCACTGAAAAAAAAACAGTTTTGCTAACATGGTTGAATGTTTTTCTCAACATTTGACTACAGCAAGCTTCAGTCTGGTGAGCTGTAAGGAATTTTACTGAAACATATTCTCCTCTGGAATTTTATGCTGGTCAGGATGTTTAACCATGGTTTAATGGTGTCGTTAAGTATATAATATTTTGCATTTACACTTTCACTTCTCCTGGGTCATACAAGTTAGACTACATGCTGAACAATTTACTGCCAGTCTTAATTTATGGATTATTATAGTTTTTTGCTCTTAACTGGGAATATAAAAATGATTCACATTAATACAGAAAATTATTTATTTTGCTGCTGTTATCTAGTAACAGCTACTAGCTGTAGTCGTCTAACTTTGTGTGACTAAATGTCTTGGTCAGAATCACATTTTGCAACAATGGTTATGAGTGTGAAAACCTCAAACCTACAAGGTAAAATTCATCCATGCCTTGTTACTTTATCTACCAGGTAATACAGACCACTGAATTAAGCAGAAGAGAAACTCAGTTACATAACCGCCATACAGCAGCATATAATAATACAAAGAATTAACAAATTCTGATGGATTAAGCCATATCAAACAATTCCTCAGAGGCTAATGTCCCAATGTCTAAAAGTAGAAGTTGGAGAATGTGGAAAGAGGGGGGCAGAAATAAAGAAAGATCCTTATGTAAACGTCTGTAAAGATGAGTCATAAATTACTGCAATAACTTTTTTTACTGTCTAAAATTAGCAGGTCTGCATGTTCCATTGGTGTTATTTCCATACACTGTTATTTTTTTTTCTTTTATCATTACTCGGGCATAAGTGTGCCTTTCACAGAAAAAAAACACATGCATTAGCATAATGCTCATAAAATATTCTGTATTACAAAATGGCAACTGACCGTGCTAACAGCAGGCAAGTCCTTCAAGATGAGCCTAAACAATAAACTGTCTAGTCTACTCCTAATGTAGGAAAGTAAAGAAATTCACAGAAACCAACTGGGCATTTCAGTCAAAATTAGTAAGTTTTAAAATAAGGAGTCATACCAAGCATCCCTATATCAGGATATCCTCAAGTAGTTTCCATCAGAATAGCAATAATTCAGTTGACAACCACATTACAATCCACTAGGTCTCTGGATACCGGTCAATAAATCCATAGAAGGAACATAAATAGTCTGCCCTTTTCTCATACAACTAAACAGAGATTCTGTCATCAATGCAAAGCTGAATTTTTAGAAGACACTGTATTTAAAGGGAACAATTCTCCAATCATTGTTCCACAAAGTGAATACATTTCTCTGAAATAACTGGCATAGGAAATAAATGATGATCACCACAATCACTCATTTTAAGGAAGCTTTCATAAACACTATAAGCAGCAGTAAAATCAGGATAAATCTTATTTTTACTTTATGAAACAAAGTTCCCTGCAAAAATGCTTGGCATTAGATGGAGCAAATGTCAAGATGTGTTGCAATCCTTCGGTAATCACATCATACTGCTCATAGCTGTTGCATTTTCAAGACAGACACCCTCTTTTTAGGATGATAGGCATTACATGATGTCCCACACAAAAACCGGTTTGCTCTTAATACATTAATAAACTTTCATGTTGGTGGAAGTGTGTAGTATTTAAGTAATAAAATGGTAAAGCAGGCAATTAATATGAGCACTGCCAAATTATCTCATGCAGTCTTGCACTAAAAGGTTCTTAGCACTACAAGTCTAATGAAAAAAGCTCCAGTTTTTAATAAGTATTGTGCATAAAGCTTCTCACACTTGCCATTTTTTCGCAAAATCGACCTAAAAATAAGCATCTCAACTAGTGCTGAAAAACAAGGAAGCTCATTTATCCCTAGCTAGAACATAACCTACAACTACTCAATAATTAATATTCCCACCAAATGGCAGCTAGTGCCATCACCAAAATGTTAAACACAGAAAGCTGCCATGACAGTAAAGGCCACCCAAGTCAAACATAAGTTAACATGTAGACGGATTTGTCTTGGTAAAATTAGTGTACAAGTACCACACTAACCCTCATTTAGTATGTTTTACAACAGCTGCCATCGACAAGTCATGTTGAACACATTATTTCAGTGAAACTTCTAAAAACTATTATAGACAGCATAAATCTTAAACAAGCACACACAGTTAAAGAACAGTGTCTACTTATCAGTTGCCAACTTAAATTGAGTAATTTAAGAACAGTTTATTTTAGAGCCACTAAATAAAAAACACAGATTTAATCTGAGAAAATTACCTCGGTAAAGAGAAGTGCAGAAAACAGTAACAAAAGTGAATTATCAGTGTCTTGATAATGCAGAATGAATGTCTACAAATTCACATGCTGTGCTTATGAGCAACATTAGACACCAGTGAAGAAAGAAGAATGCTTTAGCCAAATAAATAAATAAATGCCCTCTCATGCACACCCAAGAATCTGCTGGCTTGCAGGAAAAAAAAAAAAAGAACTGAACACTTGTTCTACCCATAGTAAAAGTGGAAAGACCCTTGATAAAGCTTCACATATCAAAGCAAGTCAAAGCTTGCTTACTCTGATTCCTTGACTAGCATCTGCTGCTTACATTGGAAAAATGAAGGTGGATAATAGCAGCAACTCATTAAAGAACTACAATAGCACAATTACAGATTCGTGATTGCTAAATCTTTGTGGGTTTTTTCTCACAAAACAGGAAACATGACACTTGCAGTACTTACATTTAGAAGACCGTCTGTTACCCGATACATAACTACCCAACTTTTCAAATTATGATGAACTACCGTGATGTTCTTTACTCCTGCAAACTGTGCCAACAGTGAAGAGGAAAGCAGAAACATTAAGAAAAGGTCACAATTAGATAGTGAATCTCTACCAAAAACAGTGAACAAAAATGAGCAGAGGGTTGGTATGTCCACTAATGAAGCCTGAGAATGCAAATACTATGGGGAAGAGTGGAAAGAGTGGTGAGACAAAGGCAAAGAACAGGAGCCAAACCTACAGAAGCTAGAGAGGCCCCCAAGAAGACGGCAGTGACACGTGACAACAGGAGCAGCTACCTATAGTACTCTGGGGCAATGACATGGAGCTAAGCATGTGTGTTAGTCTGACCTTGCATTTCTTGCGCAAAAAAAAAAAAAAATACTTAGTCAAGATTCTGTTACTGTTTTGATCAGTGTCTTTTGATGAAAAATGTTCTTTTAAAAGAAAGAACAAAACTAAAGAAGCCTCTTTGATGAACTGGCTAAAAGGAATAGTTATGTTACCTTTGTTATCACTGCTTCTCTAAGTGGTCTTGCACCTGCAACTCAGCTGTTCACAGAAGAGCGTCTATGTAACAGTTCGCTCTTCAGCTACTTTCACACTATTTTTTTTTTTTACATGCCATATTTCTTTAATTGTATTTAACACGGCTTTAGACTGTGCTTATTAATCTTCTCCTATCAAAATTTCCTAAACTTACTTACTAAATTCCATACTAAAATATGTTTTATCTGGTTCTAAAGGAGTGGTACGCATTTTATCTGGTTCTAAAGGAGTGGTATGCATCAGATTTCAACAGATCCTGATTTGCAGTGTTTCTTATTACATTAAGCTGCATTCTCTTATCTGTTGCTTTAGTTTTTTTCTTCCAAGCTCCTTCAAATGGGCTGGCCTCAGACGCATAGTTAGCAAATTTAAATAAAATAAAATGAAAAAAATTTCTCTCACACTAAACAAGCCTAAATCATAATATGTGTCTAATTTGTTCATATCATTCCACAGCATATCATAAAAGAAAAAAGGGAACAACTGTTAACACCAGAACAGCAACTCAACAGTACATGAATTTCCAGTGTGTGTGTGTGTGTGTGTGTGTGTGTGTGTGTGTGTGTGTGTGTGTGTGTGTGTGTGAATTTACACACACACAAATTATTCCATTAAAATACAGCCAAATCATGGATATTTCACCTCCCAAATGTAACTGTCATAAACTAACAACACATTTTAACACCAAATCATCTTGGAGAAAACACAAAAATCACCATGAATGCCTGCATTTGACAATCAAAAGTAGTAGCCCTTGCTTGATTATATATGGTCCTGCAATTTCACAGTTTAAAATTGTATTAAACAGCCACTTTTTATACCTTCAGTGCAATTTTCTACAACCTGAAAATCTGTCACCATCATTTCTAAATGTACATTATTGCTCTGGACTGCTGAAACTTTGCTATGGCAGATGGACTTAAACGAAAAAAGGAGACTAGCATGGTAGGTTTCTTAGAGTTTGTACCACCTGCTAAACAAACAAAAATGTTTTAAAAATGACAATGTCTATAGAGGAGGAAGAGGAGTCGGTCAACGTTATGTACACCTACCTCATACTGTTAGCCTGACATGCAACAAGTACAGCCGTTTAATGTTTTAAGGAACACAACTGAAATTAGAGCAACAGAAAAAAAAGCTGAAACTACTTTATTGGTCCTGTGAATAAAACTGAACTATATGGTTTCATAAATGCTCTTAATACTAACATAAAAATCAAACAGAATCTGAGAAGAAATGCTGAGTAACTGTATGAATAATGAACAGCTGAAAATATTTAATAAAATGTGAAAGGAAATGAAGATTGTAGTAACATCAAGGAGCAAATATAACATTAAAATAAAATGCCTGCATTTATAAGAAAACAGGATATTCTTAATTCCAGTAAAGAACATGAAGACTGGAAAGGTGAAAAGTGTTAATTAGTGTACTAATGACTTTTTCCCTCCCTTTCTGACATGCTCAGTTTGTGTGTGCACTGTTTTCTTCTAAGAGAAAAACAAACTCTGATTCATAAACAAATACAAATAAAACTCCCAGAACACACTAGTTTTGTAGACTGAAATCTGTGTTCACATTCTTTATCAGATACAATAAATACCCTGCTCAATTAACAGTTAATTATTAAATTACTTCTTAGAACATTCACTTAAGTGTTTTGGAAAACATATAACCATTTAAATATCTGCAGAAACACTCTTATTTTAAAACATGTTATTCCACTTTTGCTTCTAATTTTAAATGTAAATGTCCTGTGTTATAATTATCAATTAATTTCATTTTCTAAAATACTACAAAAAATTTAAATCTATTAGATTTCCTACATGCACTTCAAAACAGCACCTTACCACAGTAGTGTTCTTATTTATGTGACTGCAGTCCCTTAGATGTTCCTAATTTCTAACTCTAGTCTCTCTCTTAGTTTTACTTACATTAAGTAAATGGCATTCCCCAAACCAATTCCATAAATCAAGATCTCCAGCTGACATATGGATCTTTGTTAATGTTCAGTTCCACTCAGGTTGCACAGACATGTCTTTAATGGTCTTTTCATCCTTGTTTTAAAGTAATTTTGGTTCCTCTGTGTAACATACTTTCACTATCTGCATAGAAATCAAATGCTACTGTGGGACAGACTTCTATCATAGTCTGTGAACAAGACACTAGCACATTTTAGTTGAAGCCACATCTCATGACAGAAAATAAAGTTTTGTTAAAAAAATTAGGCATTGCCTGTTACTGTACAGCTCTCTAAAAATCAGGTTTGCAGTGACTTTTCATTTTATGAACTTGCACTCCATCAACTCTTTCTAACTCGTTTAATTATATCTTAATTATAACCTCTTTTTCCGAAGCTTCTTTATTAGAAATCTAGCTTTTTTACAACCATGTATACTAGACTAATGTCTTATTTTGAGGAATTCTCCAAAGGATAAAAAATGTTAATTTAACGCTTAAGATGTAAAGAAATATAGCAAATTGTGTTGTTTTGTGGAAAGCTGCAGACAAAAACGTTCCTCCTTCCTAGCCCAAATACAGAAAGTCAAAATAATGAACATCTAGTTTAGAAATCTGTGCTAATTCAATTTCCTGACTGCCAGCACTGAACCTCTCTACAAATTCACTAAACCGTTATTTTTTGCCTCTCATCTATAAAATATACATAAAAGACCACTTAGGTAGGTTCATAGATTAGTACTAGGCTAAATGCCCTTGAGGGACATTTTGTGGGCCATTTTAAGCCTAGCCAATTACCCGATGTAAGACTCAAACCCTGGACCTTGTGTTTGTAAGGTAAACACCTTAACATGTATGCCAACCAGCTAACTTCCCATTGTAGAATAAGTTAAAGGTGGCATTTTTCATTTTTTTGCAAAAATGTATTTACATACAAGACAATGATACTCCCACAGAAGTCCTTTACATTTTTAAATATTTATCATAAAAAATAGGTGCATTTTAACAATATCTGACAAGTTCATTTACATAATTCTTTCGGGTCTGGCAGTCACAGTGTTCAGTAGTACTGTATGAATATTACATACAATACTTGTACATCCACAGAAACCAAGCAATTACTGCCACTACTCTGCACTGCATAATTTCTTCAACAAATGCTGAGCATCTCAGATATGTGAATGAGTGGTTGCTAGTATTTTTCATTTCTCACTGTATTACACAAGATAGTCCTTGCTTACATGACTACATATTTTTGTGGTTCCAGCACAGACCTATGTATCTCAGGAAGGCAATCATGTATTTGGGACAATTAACTGGACATTTCACTACTAAATGCTTTTTCTCTTCTGTAATAAACTTTCTACTACCACAAAAATCATTTATACTTCATGTTTGTACCGATTTATAAATTGTTCTTGCGTACAATTCTACAGTTATTGAAATTACTAAGAATTCTCATACATTTACACTTACAGTATCAATCTACAAATATCTTTAATTACTATCCTGCAAATTACATAGACCCTGGCACTCTGCTTTGGTCAGACTAAGGTTTCTTTATCAAAATGGTTCTAATCACATTAAATTATTAGATTATCTTACACATTAACACTAGGCACAATTAGATCTAAATCACTACAGTAGCCTATCATGGTATCTCTTTCAGATTAATGCCAGACTGATTGCTTTGTACAGCTTCCATGGCAGAAAAATCAAAATTAACAAAAGTAAACGTTCAGTATAATGTAGCTGTTTACAAATCCTGTTGACAAAATTAATTATTAAATGAAACATCTAATCTTACTGGAAGAAAGACTCTACATTTTATAACATTAACATGTGAAAAACTGCTAAGTATAGGGAAATAATGTGGGTATAGATTTTAATCCCTTGAATGTAATAAATGAAAACGTTCTGCAATGCCTTGCGCCTTCAAATTCTGACATGCACCCAAGTGAGACCATCAGCAAAAGCTGAATTTAAAACAAAAACAAAAAAAATTAGTGGCTGCATTTACTGTCACATTTTATGACTGTTACTGTACTGTAATTTAAGATTCACCTTTTATGCAAAATTTAAAGCACTAACAGTGTATTCTACTTGCTCATTCATTTACTGATTTTTGTAACCACTCCCTGTATTTTTCAATATTAGTAAAATATATTATTGTGAAACAATCTATTAACTTGAAATAATTTCAGTTAACATATTTTTCTTCAAAGGATCAAGAAAAGATATGCCCCAATACATATGTCTGACTCACTTATAGACAATTGCAATTAAAAAAAGAACCACGTAGAGTTGCAACATCAGATGAAGACACCAAGGAAATAAACTATTTTTTATGCTGTTTCACAATTCTCTAAGTAATCCACGGTGGTGGTGGTGCTGCGGTAGCGTTGTTGCCTCACAGTAAGACGCTGACCGGTTCGACTCTCAGCTAGAGCGTCTGTGTGGAGACATGCGTGAATGGGCGTACCTTCGTTGAAGGTTGTGCATTAGGGCTGGCAACTCAGCATGTAAAAATCAACTGCTAATTTTATTAGCGGACTGGAGTTCCGCTGTGGCGACCCCTAACCGGGAAAAAGCCGAAAGACACAACAACAATTCTCTAAGTAAGCAAATAGGCACGGATGTTACAAGTTTTTATTCTTTCAAGTCATCAACAGCAGAATCTAATTCTCTAACATCAAAATAGTCTACTTTTGATTTAAGCTCATTGTTGTGTTCACATAAAAGGGTTATGGGAGATAGGTGCAACTGTTTACGAAGGTTGTTTTAGGAAAAGTAACCATTCTTTAAACAAGAAGCAGGCACTGGTGAATTGCAAATTGATTTTTTAAAATTGTTTTATGTAACATCACTGATACTACTTTTGCATGCTAAACAGACACAAACTTCCATCAAAAACTGCTAGTGAAGCCATAGAACCAGCATAACTTCAGATATCAAATAAAATTATTGTAAACTGTTTATTTATGACCACAGAATATTTGCATCAATTAAAATCTACTGCTCAATCATTGATACTTTACTATGTAACAGTTTGATTTAACAGACATACCAATGAACTATACCCAACAGCTACCTATTAAATGGCACACAACAGATGGGAAAACCAGCTTAAGGAAATTGGTAGTCTTCAAAGAATGATTAAAAACAATAGCATGGTGTCCTAGCAAGAAGTTCTGTGAAGCTCTGAAAACAGGCGTAGCTAGCCATTATGGTACCCTCCGAGCACCCCCCCCCCAAATAAACTCCAAGTTGAGGAACAAAATAATGAAAAGTCATCTGTTTCCCCCGGGAACTGAAAAAAAAAAACATTTTTTTAAACTAGAAATGCACCACTACAGGTTATGTCACACACTGAGCACTAAAGTGCTTCAGTTCTTTAAATAAATCTTTCCTATTAAACTGCAGCAAACTACTTGCTACAATACAGTAAGCAGCTGCTACAGTTTATGCTATGCAGAGAGCACAAAGCACTTCAGTTCTGACCACAAATACTATGCCGGTAAAGCACTGTACAAAAGACAGATCGGAGGCATCTGTAGATCACAATCCCAACGTCTGCCCCTTTTGCCCCATACTAGTTATGCTGCTGCAAAGGAAAGTAATTTAGAAAGGTAAAAATACCGGTTTGTGTGTAATATAAAGCAGCATGAACGTAGCTGCACAAATCTGACTGTTCAAAGGGGCTGGTCTCTGTAACAGTTTGTTTTGAACTGAGTGAACTGAAAATATCTTGTTACATTCAAAGTTGGAATGCTGAACATCTGTGTTTTTTCTCAAACCTTGAACATTTTTATTATCTCTCATAAATAAGAGAGCTTGTGTTTTAAAGAAATGTGGAAAACTGATTTTTATGATGTTATTCCTCAAAACCTTAAGCATTTTTACTGTTTTTCATAAATAAATCTACTTGTCTTTTAAAGAAATTAGGCAAGCTTTTTTTTCTCTGACTGCAAATTATTACAATGCATACATGTGTAAGAGTATGTTCACACACATTATAAATATGTATGTATACAAACAGAGCACACACGTAGGTTCATAGGTGTGTGCTAGGCTAAAGGCCCTGGAGCCTTTACAAGCTTAGCCCACAGGATTACCCTGGCATTACATTATACATAATTATATTTATATATTTTACATTATATACATACACACGCATACATACACAAACTTAGAAAATGGCCCTCCAGAATTACTTTCGTATGATTGGGAAAAACCTCAAAAATATTGAGCCAATATTTCTGCATAAATCCCAATAAGAAAACAAGAATAAACAACAAAGACCCTTAACAGATTCAAATCACGCCACTGTGGTGGTCCTTACCAACTTTGTAATTCTGTTACTAGACTATATGGCCCAAATTTCATCTCTTCAAATTTTTAAAATATCTTTATTAGCAAACTAATATATGCAGGCATTTTATATAATTATATGCAATTATATATATATATATATAAACACACACACATATATATATATATATATATATATATATATATATATACACACACACACACACACACACACACACACACACACACACAGCGAGAGGGTAAGTGTGTGTGTTTACTTATACATACCCAAAAAATGGATAATGAATACTGTTTTTTATAGTCACATCATGCTACTGTGAAGCCGGTCACCAGATCCTTAATCCTGTCAGCAAACTAGTGGATCCAACAGCTGTACTCATACTGCTGCCAATACAGCTGTCAAATGCTGCTGTTTGAACACTCTTTTGATAGCTGTCAAACTGCAATGCTATTAGCTGAAAGTTTCACTACTGCCATATGGCATTAACAAAAGTTTGTGTGTGCTTAATGCATCTTCTTAGTTGCTATAAAGTGCAATGCAAAGTATTGCAAATCTGCGAAGACCCCCATGTTATTGTTCCAGTTTGAGAAATACAGTTCAGATACAGTACTCATTTACAAGACATGAGACAGATGTTAAAATCTATTACAGCTCATGAAATAGAAAGCAGGTTTTCACTGTTCCAAACCAGGTAGAAAAGTACTACAATGCTAATCACTGCTTTTAGAAACTATTTTAAATATTTTATATTACATGTCTTCCACCCTAAAGTGCAATGAAAATATTATAGCTCTAGTCCCCCTGCCTAAAAAGAAGCACAGCTTAAGCATTTCCCAATAACCCTTGTTTAGTGCAATGTGGTTAAAATGTGTGATAAAATGCAAAGCAGGATAAGTATTACAAAAAGAGCAGCACAACTCTCACACACAGACTCAGGTATCAGTTTTTAACTATATGACAAGTATAAACAAGACTACTTTCTCTTAAAAAAAAAAATGAAAGAAAAAGAATAAAGAAAATATAAGGCATCACAACATCCCTGAATAGTCAGCAACTTTCCTATAACATCCACTGTGTTGAGACATTTTGGAAATTACTGCTTATATATATATATATATATATATATATATATATATATATATATATATATATATATGTATGTATATATATATATATATATATATATATATATATATGTGTGTGTGTGTGTGTGTATACATACATCACACCCTATATACATATATGCATAATATGTGTGTGTGTGTGTGTAGATATATAAATATATATATACACACACACACACACACACGTGCGCACATCACACTTGCATATATCTCTGTCTGTATATACACACACGTGATCTGTCTTCTGGCTTTCCATACTTTTCATGCACTCTTTTGCCGTCTCAAGTTCTCTCAGGACATCTCTCATTCCCTCTCCTTTATTCATGCTATTTCCTGCATGCAGTCTTTCTTTTTTTATGCCACTTTACATTCTTTTCATTTCTGAAACACTTTACATTTTTCTGGTCCCCTCATGCACACTACCCTTTGTTTTTTGCCTTTCTCTTATCCTTTCCTTCTTGCGCATTAACTCACTTTCATATTTCTCTTTTCCCTTATAGACCGTCCCTTCTCATTCGTTAATACCATTCCATTCTACCAGTTCTACTCTAAAAACTCTTAAAAAAAAAAAAAAAAGTCTATGAAAAAGTTAGCAAAACTGGTTTCAAAGAATCTTGCCTGCCTAGTATAAATCTGCCACTACCACTGCTTCTTACCTTTGCCTGGAATTATTCTAGAAGCTCTTTTTTTCTTTTGATCCTAACCACGACTTCCTATGAGACTTAAATGAAAAGGTGCTTTCTCTCATCATACTAATGTATCCCTTAGCAGTTTTCAACAAAAGTGTTTTGACAGTAGCAAGTAAGCAATAATGCTAGAGACAGTAGCTACTGTAGGGAAACAGCCTATCTAGGGTACTTGGAATAATAATTACATCTCACTCTGAGGTTTAACAGATGTCCTTGTCAGAAACCATGTTGTCATTCCCTTCTAACTCCCTACATCCCACCAAAGCCATGAATTGACACAAGCAGAATGTTCTTGAAAGATCTTCCAAGAGATTGGTCTCAATAGTGCACAGCCAAGGGGTTGAAGTGAAACGTGTCAGAAGTGCAGTCACTATCTATGGAAGAAGTGCTATTGACACAGATTGGTAAAGAACTGGGATTGGCTTTGCGAGCTGGATCCAAAGTCTGAAGTATGCAGTTGAGTTAGATCCAAGAATGGTATCAGTAACCCATTTGTTAAGGGAGAATGACAAGAGCATCAAATCTGCCAGCACTGAGATGGATACCAGAAAAACAGCAAATGAAACAAGGAGTTGTTGGACCTGTCTTACCTGTCCTGGAGTACAGGAGGATAGGCTGGCACCCATAACTATCTGAGTTTTCACAAATGCCCTCATCAAGTTCAGTCAATGTCTACAATGATCCTAATACACATGATTTAAAAACGATGCTTTTTCCATCTCAAAAATTAAAAATCAGGTTAACAAATGGTGATAGGACAGAAGAGGACAGCAATAAAGAAGACTCAACTCTTCCTGTCAGAAAAAGGCTTAATTAGGCTTAGGTGGGCCTTTGAAGTTTCAGCGAGTAAAAGAGAAATGAAATATATTATTTCAATATGAATTACAAAGGATCAAAGTTCTAGGAATGGCTGTCACAGTAGAAAAAAATCATTCATCTGATACCCAGTACAATGGGCACTGGAAGACTGCATCTGATGTTAAAAGGAGCAAACAAGATCTGGGAGACGAGGAGAAAGCAAACTGCATCATGAGAGGTGGGGGGGAACAAGCACTGAAGAAATTAACTCAGATCCATCACAATAGTCTCAATAACTGAAACATATGGAGGAGACAGTACAGAATCCATGTTTTTATTGTAGGATAAATGACCTCAGAAACTGAATATTTCCCAGGAGCACAGTGGGACCTTCACTAGTTCACATGTTCAGTTACGTTACAACAGGATTCCTCAGTCAGCAACTGTGAAATTCCAGTCCATCATGAAAACAGAGACAAGTATCAGCAAAAAGAATGAAACACTTGAGATGCTGATTTTTCTTTTTTATAATTTAGAATGACAAGTTTGCGTGACCTCTTCCCCATTTGCAAACACAAGTTGCCATAAAGTACAGTTGTGTCACACTTACCATAACTGTAGATGTTCTAGTAGAGCAATGTTGCAGTACTCATTCTTGGGTCCTTTTGCCATGCAGAAGCCCACAACTGGCCGGATTTCTTACATCATCCCGAGCTGACAGACATCCAAAGACCAAGATCCAGACGTCAGGGAATAAGACAGATGTCCTTTGGCACCATCTTCAGGTCTTTCTAGGCACTGACCAGCAGTATGATGCTTCAGATTATGACTACCCTTGCAGAAATCCTTAGGTAAAAGGGGAAGGCGTAACTAGACTAACATCACTTGAATGTAGTTTTCAGAAGTGATTAAATGTAGGGACTATGGGGGCACAGCTAAACATCTTTTTGTAAATAAAAAAAAAAAAGTAGGATTTAGTAAATATTTTTTAAGACTTGGTTATTGTTTTATGCCTTTTGTAGGATGAACAGGTTCTTAACTGTATTATTGTTTAAGAGTTTTCATTGGTGGTTCTTAAGTGGTTGCTTTCTTAATTAATGAATAGTGGAGGGCTAATTTACATCTGAAGAAGTCTGGTTCATGACGAAAATGCAGTGATACGTTAAGCGTTTGTGATTAACAGTGCTTTGTTTCATTTGCTTTAATTTTTATTTGGGATTAATAAACTTTTTGCTGAAGTTCGGAAAGGTGGTCGTCCTTCTACAGTGCCTTACTTGTGTTTTTTTACGTTGTAAAAATATAACATCAGAGCTTTGAAGCTTCATAGGGAAAACATAGGGTATGTGTGGAAGTAAGCAACCTCTGACAATACCTTGTCAAGTGTTAGGTGGGCATAGAGCTGTGTTTTCAGAGCATGTCATTCCAGCCTACAGGTGTTAGTACTTCCCTTCCAACTGCAAGTTAAAAATGCTAGTTACCTATTCACACTAAAATTTTCTAAGTATAAGACAAAATTTGCGATGTCTCTGCTAAGCTATATGTCACTCACCTTTTTCAGTATAGTCAGTAATGCAAAATGTTTGTTTAATGACAGCTCATTTATCTTTGTAGAGTCATCTGAATAAATCAATTTCTTTGGCTGTACTGGTGGGTATATCATTATTTGTAGATGCCATCTTTATGTTGTTTACCTGTTTTCCATATTACACATTATGAAGTAGTATTGAATTTCAAGTATAAGGTGCAGGGCTTGAGTCTCACAAGGGATAATTGGCTAGGCTTAAAATGGCTCGCAAGGGCAGTTAGCTTAGTACTAACCTATGAACCTATATTAGGTTAAAAAAACCTGCATGTGCCCTCATTAGTAGGATATTATAACAACTTTAATATCTTAAATTCAAGTTTCTGTTTTTCACCTTTTCCATTACATGTCTTGTAGTAACTGCAGTGTTATCAGTTTTAGTCTTGTAGTTATTTATTTCCCATGGCTTATATTGCTGACTTTAAAAAGTCCAAAAGTACAGATTCCAAGTGTAACCTTTACCACATCTTTAGATGTAATTTCTATCTCTTTCATTTCCCTGCTATAAAACCCACATTTGCGGGGTTTTTGCGCTTGTATACAGCTCGGCAAGCTCCTGCCTGGTGCCCTGCAGAGTACTACAGCAGCAACAAAAGAGAGACTTTGGAGTGATTAAGTATCATTTTTCTGCATTTTCATGCTGCCTTTTGCTAATTCCGCCTAAAACACTGATTTTTTAAGTTTGTGATTTAAAAAGCTTGTTTCAGCTACATATTGTACATTTACTGCCTGCACTTTAACAAAGTCATTTTGTATTACCTGTTTAACTGTTGTAGGCTACACACTCAAGTGTAATAGCCATTTCTGTGCATTTAAAGTTTTTTGATTGTACCTGCTTTATTTTCTGAAAAAAAAAAAAAAGTACTTGTTTTCCCGCCTTTCTAAGCTAGTATAGTCCAGTTTTCAGGTTAATGCTGAATTCAGGGCTGTGTTACAAGTTTCTGTGTTTGCCCATACCGTACTTGGATAGAAGGAAGTTTCTCTGTCCACCTGTGAGAGAAGGGAGCTTTGAGTTGCCCATCTGTCCCTGGAGGAGTGGTTTCAGCTCAGAAATTAGTAGTTTATTGGCCATTTTGGGTTAATTTCTATCTCTTTCATTTCCCTGCTATAAAACACGCACTTGCGCGGTTTTGCGTGCCGGGCAACACCGGTTACCTAGGGTATAACTATTCCCAGCTCCACAAAGTCTACTCTTCAATTTTTCCCTTGGAACTAGACAAACTTTCAAGTTAAGCACTCAAACCATTCACTTCTCAGCCCGGCACTTGCTCAAAACTCATAGCAAGCACTAATAAACCTTAGCACTAGACCCCCCCAATACTGTAGAGAAGGACAAGGCTCTCTATTCAACCTTACCAGCCAATCAGTAAAACAGCTCACTGTACCTATTCAGGCATATCCAAAGGGCAGTTTCAGGTGCACTCTCTGGTCCAACTGATGAATCTGGGCATTTTGAGGCAATGTTACAACTGCCTCATGTACACAGACAACCCGCTCCTCCTACCACCAAACACTAATACATGCGAGAGATGCAATTATACAGCCAAACTGGAGGCTAAGCTCTCTCAACCCAAGACTGGACCAGACAGTCAAGAGGAGAAGGGAATTACTTGCATTACACCACCAGTCTCACACAGACCTATGAAACCAGCACCGGCAAAAAAAAACACAAATACACGAAAATGTACTCGGTGGCTCTAAATAAAAATCTGCAAAAGCAACAGAGACCTCCAAAGCAGATATCCAAGCAACCTCCACCCCCCCCAAAAGAAAGCATGAAACACATACTTCACAAAACCAGTGTGCCATGCAATCACAGCCCTTAAGGCAAAATAACATACCCAACACACTAGTAATAGGGGACTATAGTTAGGCACACTAACATCCCACTCACTAGTCTGAACAAGGAGAAGGTTACTGTTAGCTGCCTGTTGGGTGCCAGGATCCGCCACATAACACAAGCACACAGGTCACTCCAGAACAAGTACAAATATGACTGTCATTGTCCATGTTGGTGTGAATTACCAGAGCCGTACCTCTCTGGACTACATGAAAAGAGACATGGAAGAGCTCTCTGATCATATAGCCCAGGCTGGTATGACCCTGACCCTGAGTAGCATCCTGCCCTCACCAAGAATGATACCGCGGTATAAAGAAAAAATTCTCAATTTCAACAATTGGCTAAACTTCTGGTGTCATTCAACGGGGATCCAGTGTCTGTCAGCCTGGGATGACATGCTCGACAAGCCACACTGCTTCGCTAGAGATGGCTTGCACCGGTCACCCTTAGGCTTTCGAATAATGGCCAAGGCTCTTGCCACCCCCATAGTGCCTTTTTAGGCAAGACTCAAAAGGCAAACCCACCACCATAAATAGCACAAGTAACAAAAAACTTAGGGTAAAGCTACTCAATGCCAGAAGTCTAAACCTCAAAATGCACGCACTCGAGGCACTCCTCAGTATGGAGAAAATCGATATATGTGCAGTGACAGAAATCTGGTTTAAGGCTCCAGAGAGCACATCAGCACTACCAGGCTACAAATCATACCATACATTTCGGCCACAAAACCCAGACCGAAATACAAAAGGCAGGGGCGTATCCATATTCATCAAGGATACCCACACCTCGAGGTTAATGGCACAGCATGATGCTTCAGAGATCATCCACTTGCAACTAACAGGCAAAACTGCAATTCAAATTGTAGCTTGCTACAGATCACTCACCATGTCCCAGGACCCTCATTCCGCATTTCCAGAAACAGTGGGAAACAAAGGTCCTACCAAACACTCTGATATTGGGTGATTTCAATTACCCAAACATTAACTGGGAGAACTATTCAACTACTAACTCCCTTGCCCAGCATTTCCTAGAATTTATAAGCTCAAATGCCATGGATCAACTGGTCAACACCCCCACCAGAGGTGACAACATATTGGACTTGGTCATCACCAACATGGGCGACCGGTGTTCCACACCAGAGGTCAACCCTCGCTGGTTAGATCTGACTATAAACTAATCACTCTGGATATCCACATTCTGCCCCCATCCCCAGTCAAAGAAACCACCATGAAAAACTTTTCAAAAGCAAACTTCACATTAAGACCGAAGTGGAAAGTTTCAAAGCCCCCATGCTAAAGGAGAACGCTGTCCAATCTGCAAAATCCTTTACTAATGCACTCTATGGGCACCTACAAGAATGCATGGATCGTGCTATCCCAAGCAAAACCAAGACTCACTCCTCCAAGAAAAGTAAATCAGTCTGGAGGACTCCTGCCATAAACAAGCTATAACAATAGAAGGAGGAAACTAGTACAGAAAAGAGTAAAATCCCAAGAAGGGGAGACATCCCTGATCAGTATCAGCAAGAAACTACAATCCTTCATAAAATCATCCAAGGTTAGCTTCGAAAGAAAAATTGCCAGGGACTCCAAAGACAACTACAAGGTATTCTTTAGCTATGTCAAGAATCTAAGTGGCAATTCTCAGATCTGCTCGGAGTTAGTGCAGAATGGCACAAAATACATTGAATCGACCGGTATCGCCAACTTCCTGGCAGACAGGTTCAGTGCCCATAACCATACCAGAAGAATGTAGTGCCCCTGAAATCAGACACGCAGGTTAAAACAGCCCTCTCCAAAGTCAAAATCACAGCATCAGTGGGACTGGTGTCCCAGGCTGTGTCCTACACAAGCTCAAAGATGAACCAACTCCTCACCCAAACACACTGTTCAAACTCAGCCTCTCCACAGGCTACATGCCCACAGAGTGGCATACAACGGTTACTCCGCTCCACAAAGGTGGAGCCACAACAGACCCCGGGAACTATCGCCCTATAAGCCTGACTAGCTTGGTCTGCAAGGCTATGGAGCGCATCATCATGGATCTCATAAACAGAGACACTGGGAACCTCCAACACTGGATCCTGCCCAGTTCGGCTTTGTTAAGGGCAGATCATGCCTCCTAAACCTGGTGGACTTCTTTGAGACAGTTACCAAGGCTATAGATGAGGGAAAGGTGGTCCCACACAGCCTACCTAGACCTCGCAAAGGCCTTCAACACCATTCCCCATTCAGGTATTATAGACAAGCTCACCAGACTGAACATAAACCTCTACGTCACAAGATGGGTTGCCAACTGGCTCACTGACAGAACCCACATGGTAAGAGTTGCGGGGGCTAGGTCTGACTCTAAACCAGTTACAAGTGGCATTCCCCAGGGCTCAGTCCTAGGACCCCTCCTGTTCGGCATATACTTCTCAAAGGTACAGGTAAGCACAAAAGGCCTGTGGCTGGCCAAGTTCGCAGACGACTGCAAACTAGGGGCTATAATTGACAATCCGGCAGACAGACATCTTCTAAAAGGGTCTCACTGAGACAGATACCTGGTGTCAAAACCATGGCCTCAAGCTAAATGCCAAAAAGTGCATAGTCATCCCCTGTGGAAAAAACAAAGTACCCACAAACTACCACATAGGTGGTAGCCCCCTAAATATGGAAGATGTAATAAGGGATCTGGGGACCCAAGTAGATAGTAACCTCTCCTTTGATAATCACATTGCCAAAGTAGTTAGAAAATCCTATGTGGCCCACCTAATCACAAAAGGGTTTGCATCCAGATCAAAAGAGGTCATTGTGCCCCTCTACGCATCACTCATCAGACCCATCAGAGAGGACAACGCTCCATTTGGGATATACCTTACAAGACACCTGCAACAGCTGGAAAGACCACAGAAGTACCTCAACAAGAGGATCATTGGCCTCAAACAGATGCCCTATACAGCTCGACTGAAGAAACTCCAGCTGTACTCGGGTTACATACTGCCTACTCAGAGGTGATCTCTACCTGACATACAAGGCCATGTCCAACCCAGAATTGATGGACATGCTCCACTTAAAGAAAACCATATCCCCTCGAGCCACACGCTCTAGGGATCTAAACCTCACCACAACAATAACTAGGACGTGCTGGAGGGATAGATTTCTGTCCCATAGACTTCCCATGCTCTGGAACAAGATTCCAATCTACATTAGGCAGAGCTCCCCGCTAACCCTCTTCAAGAGAAACCTTGACGAGTGGATGGAAAAGCAAAAGTTTACCCCGGGGATCACTTCAATGGCTCTGCTGGACAGAGGAACAGGGAACTAATCTAAGGGGGTGGCAAAGCCAACACATTCCGGCTAGGCTTATAAATGCCTTCGGGCAGATAGCCTAGTACCTATCTATGAACCCGGTTAGAGATTACCCTTGGGAAAAGGCTTATCCCCAGGGGTGTGGTGGTTCATAGGTGTGTACTAGGCTAATGGCCCTGGAGCCTTTACAAGCTAGCCCCAAAAAATTGCCCAGGCACCATGCCACCCGATGTTAGTTCACAGTGCCCCTTATCCAGTAGGGCAAGTGGCCAGCAGATACAGGGATAGGAGCGTGGATGTCTGTAATGCAACATTGATCGACTCAAAACATCTACAGTTATGGTAAGTGAGACAACTCCAATAAGTTCTTTAAAGTCAGTGTTCCACTACTGATTCTTGAGAGGACTCCCAAAGCTACAAATTGAGACCAGCTCGTCTGATGGCCCTTGACAGAAAAGGGTCTGTAGGATAACAGCAGTAAACCCTGTTCTAGCCCTGGAAGCACTGGTTAAATGGTAATGTTTAGTACAGATGTGAATAAATGTCCACGTGGCAGCTTCCTGGACAGCCTGAGTAGGGACACCATTAAGGAAGGCAGTAGTGTCTGGATTGAACCCTGACAGAGCCTAGTAAGGTTTAACATGGTGGTAATAACAAAGTGATGCAACTGGCCATCCATTTGGAAACAGCATGCTTGGGAAATGGCTAGTCTTCTTTGCCATCTGCAAAGGCTCCTAGCAGTTGAGCTGTCCTGCTTGAGAACTTAGTCCTATCTAGCCAACATCTCATCTGCCGATGTACATCCAGGAACACAAATTTTGCTCTGCTCTATTCTATGGGTTTGGAAAGAACACCAGCAGGTGAATAGCTTAATTCAGTGTGTGTTCTGATACTACCTTGGGCATAAAGGAAGGGTTTGTTCTTAAGGTTACTCTGTCCCTGTGATATACAGTGAAGAGTTCCTTGCACAGCAAGGCTTGAAGTTTTGATACTTATCTGGCTGAGGTAAGGGCTACCAGTAAGTCAATCTTCCAGGGTCAAAATCTTTAGAAAAGCAGGAGCTACTGGCCCGTAGGTTGGCAATGTAAGCTTTTCCAGAACATAGTTTAGATCCCAAGTAAGGTACAGGGTTTCTTCTGGGGGAGGGGTGGTGCATATAGCACCCCTTTCAAATTTAAGTGTGAATGGGAATACAGAGAAAGGCTGTATGTAAGGCAGGCAGAGATAGCTGAAGCATGCATTGTCATGCTGTAATAACAAAGACCATGAGAAAATCCTGAAAGGTGTTTCAGCAGAAGTGTAATGTCCACATCTACAAGACTGATGTGTCTGTTTTTACACTAGAAAGAAAACAGTTTCCATTTGGATAAGTATGATTCCTGGTATTAGGATTCCTTGCCTCTCTCAAGATAGAAAGCACTTTCAAAGAATATCTTGCATTGTTTGGTGTCAAAAGCCAGGCTTCCAAGCTGATTAGTTTGAGGGTGGAGCGGTAAGAGTGGATGGAAGACCCCCCGTAACTGAGTGACAGTTGATCACCTGTTGATGAATCGAGTATCTCCTTTCACTGAGAGTTAGAAGGAGGAGAAGTGAGAGTCAATGTTGCCTTGGCCAGAAGGAGGCCACGAAGATTATGCTCAGTCTGTCTGACCTCACTTTTATCAGCATACTGGGAATCGAGGATAGTGATGGAAAGACAAAGAAAGATGTCTGTCAATTTGAAAGAAAAAGCATCTGTTCTCCATGTTCCTGTCTGGTTCTGGCGCAGACGTGTTTTAGTAATCTGTTCTGACAAGATGTGTATAGCGAGGTGACCCCACTGTTGGGTAAAGTCTAAGAAAAACTTCTCTGCATTATCCATTCATTACAGTCCTGAAGATCCCTGCTGATAGTCTGCTAGGGTGGAGTTCTGGCCCAGGATATAATATGCCATAAGAGTCGATAGCAACTCCTGTGCCAAAAGCCAAATTTTCACTGCAAAGTTGCATAGGGGGTAGGAATGGGTTCCCCCTCATTTATGTACCACATTACCATAGTGTCATCTGTCCAAATCTGGTAGTATTCTTGGCTTCAGTTTGTTTTGGAAGGTTTTTCTAGCTAGACAGACTGTCAATATATCTTTTTGGTTTACGTGCATCTTTCTTTGTTCTGGGCTCCAGTGCTTTGCTCCTTTAAATGGCCTAGGAGAGCTAACCAATCCATGTCTGAGATGTTTGTTGTGATGGCTTTGTCTGCTTCTGGCAGGGAAAAAGCTTGTCACTGGTTTTTCAGCATGGCATTTTGCCACCAGTGCAGTTCCTTCTTTAAGTGGAGAAGAGGGGGCATTAGGGTTTCCGGGGATGGGAATGCTACTTCAAAGAGCTTTTTAGGAATCAGAGGAGTTTTCTGAAGTGGAGTTTTGCCAAGAGGGCTATTAAACTGCAGGATGCCATGTAACCCAAGGCCCTTAGTCACTCCTGTCTGCTTTGGTAAGAGGTTGAAAAATATATCTGGTGAGGTAAGCCACCCTGCCCTAGTACAGGAAGGCTTTTTGTTTCTCTGAGGCTATCAGTGCACCCATAAAAAATAATTCTTGTCTGGGACTGAACTTGCAGAGGTTCTGTGTGAGACCCACATGTAGCTCTGGGATGGACTTTCCTTGTATGAAGCAGTTGTCCAGGTAAAGGTAAATATAACCCCTACGGTTCTGTGATTGGCTATGAATAGACCCAGACTTTGGGCAAAAACTCTGGGAGCAGTGGGTAAGCCAGATGGTAATGAAAAAAATTGGTAATGTAGCCCTGCTGCCACAAAGCATTCGTACCTCTTGTGTTCCTCAGATACGGACATGCTGGTAGGTGTCCTTTAAGTCTAGTATTACATTGTAAACCCCAGGATAGAGAATGGGCAGCAGTTGCTGGAGGATTAGCATTCTGAATCTGGGGATGTATAAGAACTTGTTTAACTGGTATAGGTCTAAGCTTGGTCTCCAGGTGCCTTCCTTACTTGGAACATGAAAAATCCTTTAATAGAATATTGTGCCCTCTTCCCCTGCAGGAACTGGTTGAATGGACCCTTGTTGTAAGAGGTCAAGTAGGATGATATGGAGAAGAGCTTCCTGTTCTTTTGGAGGTTTTGGCATCCTTAGGAAGGGTGGTCTTTTGCTGAACTGAACAGATTATCACTTTTCTGTGATGCGCAACACCCACTGGTCCCCAGTGATCAGTTTCCACTGCTGTAGAAAAGAAGAAAGACTTCCTGTCAAGGAAACAAGATGGGTAGGGAAAAGAGAGGAAGATGTGAAGCTGTGCATAGTCACAACTGATCCCCGGGAGGATGGGCTCCTTACAACTTCCTGTTCTAGGGTGTTGATCTGGTTGCCACCTCCTAGATCGTCTAGGCCTTCCCTTGCCTTGTATGGGAGAAAGGGCCACAGTTTTGAAGGATAATTTCTATTATAACTAGGAGTGTGATAAATGGAATTCCTTCACAGTTTTGTTTTTCTGTTTGCCCGGTTTCTCAAAGACTTTTTAATTAGGAGGCCCAAAAAGGCACTTGTCTAGTGGAGTATCCAGGAATTCTGCCTAGACTTGATCAGAGTGACTTTTGTCCTCAGCCAGGCATATCTACAAACAACAGAGCCTGTAGCACAGCAGCTGCTCTACAGGATGCATCCAGTGCTTCGTAACCGCATTTTAGAGAATGTACAGAAACCTGCAAAGCTAATCTGGCTGTTTACTGAAGTCTCGCAGTAAGGCTTTGTTAGAAATGGATTCTGATTTAGAAATTATTTCTTCTGTTAGTATTTCAACATGTGAATTTTGCATTTAAGAGTCCTCAAAGAGAGGGTAGCAGAATTATAGGCCGCCTTCTCAAACCCATCCAACAGTCTACTTTCTCTGTCATTTGGAAAAGGCTCCTTGGCTGTGCCCTTAGTGACACCTTTGAATGAGTCAGTGGAAACAACTGAAAGATCAGCTTGAGGATCTTTATAGAGGCATTTGTAGCGGTCTGGTCTTCTAGGGTCAGGTAGCAGAGACTGGGTGCAGAGAAATGTCCTCAAAGACACTGACAATTACTGCATGCACTGAAGAAATAGCTGATGGCCTGGGAGATGGAAGGCTAAAAAGTTGCCTATAGTGTGTCTGGGTCTGAGAGGATTCCTCGCACTTCTAGTCAACGGCCTCTTTCATCTTATGTAAAGGAAGAGAGAGAATATCATCTAAATCAGAATCGGGGTAGGTTTGAGGGGACAGTGCTTCACAGCAGAGCAACTCTTCTTCATCCTCAGATCCTAAGGATTTAGAATTTTCTGAGAAGGTGACACCTCATCTTTTTCTGAAAGAAACCTCAGTGATAGGCACTATGAATGTAGTTTTGCTGGACTTCATAAAGATTATGAATTCCTAAACTATTTTTAGAATGTCCTGTGCTTCCACCTGGGCTATAACAGTAGAATGCTGGGAAGTTTGCCAAGTTAAGTGGACTGATATCTTAGGCTTAGATATCCTCCTCATTTTTCTTTCGGCTGTTCCCATTAGGGGTCGCCACAGCAGATCATCTGTTTCCATTTCTTCCTGTCCTCTGCATCTTTCTCTGTCATGCCAACCACCTGCATGTCCTCTCTCACCACATCCATAAACCTTAACTTAGGCCTTCCTCTTTTCCTCTTACCTGGCATCTTCATCCTTAGCATCCTTTTCCCAATACACCGAGCATCCCTCCTCAGCACACCAAACCAACATAATCTCGCCTCTCTGGCTTTGTCTCCAAGCCGACCAACCTGGGCTGACCCTCTAATATACTTATTCCGAATCCTATCCAACCTCATCACACTCTGTGCAAATCTTAGCATCTTTAACTCTGCCATGTCCAGCTCTGACTCCTGCCTACTTGTCAATGCCACCGTCTCCAACCCATATAACATAGCTGGTCTCACTACCCTCTTGTAGACCGTCTCTTTCACTATTACTGGTACTCGTCTGTCACAAATCACTCCTGACACTCTTCTCCACCCACTCCATCCTGCCTGTACTCTCTTCACCTCTCTTCCACACTCGCCATTCCTCTGAACTGTTGATCCCAAGTATTTAAACTCATCCACCATCGCCAACTCCACTCCCTGCATCCTCACCATTACTCTATCCTCCCTGTCATTCACACACACATTCTGCCTTAGTCCTGCTGACCTTCCTTCCTCACCTCTCCTTTCTAAAGCATATCTCCACCTCTCCAGGGTCTCCTCAACTTGCTTCTTACTCTCACTACAGGTCACAATGTCATCTGCAAACATCATAGTCCACGGGTACTCCTGTCTGATCTAGTCTGTCAACCTGTCCATCACCATTGCAAATAAGAAAGAGTTGATCCCACCTCCACCTTAAAAGCACCCGTCACTCCCACCGCAGACCTCACCGCTGCCACACTACCCTTTTACATATCCTGTACCACTCTTACAGACTTCTCTAACACTCCCAACTTCCTCATACAATACCACAACTCCTCTCTGGGAACCCTGTCATATGCTTTCTCTAAGTCTACAAAGACACAATGCAACTCCTTCTGTACTTCTCCATCAACATTTAGGCAAAAATACTTTGAAATGCGGTTTGCCAATGGTGACCTTGGTCTGTGCTCCAGAAGGTTGAACACATCAGACAGATGAAGTGGAAGAGTCATCTCCTTCTGTAACCAATATTTGAGTGCTGGAAGCTGAGGTCTGTGAAGAGGCTTTAGACTCCACCAAAAAAAAAGACATCGGAGTGGGCATATCTAAAAAGCCTGCTGCCATGATGGCTTCCTGAGGGGTTATGCCAGAGGACTCTGGCCTAGTAGCTGCCAGGTGAGTAGGCTGCAAAAGTACCTCAACTGACTCGCCAGACAATTTTAGCATTGGTGCCGAAGAACTGGTGGCATCCGCCAATTTTTTTCCTTAGGTTTTTTGTCCTTGCATTTTCTGGGCAAGATAGCAACTGAAGGTGAAAACTGAGAAGAAGCAGAGGTAACCTTGTCTGAGAACTCGAGGTGGACTGCCAGGACTTTGGCTCTATGCTTAAGTATCTTACCTCTAAACCTAGTATAATCCTGGCATCTGGAGACATCCAGACAAAACAAACAAAAGGAATCAAAATCTTTACATGGGATCTGCTTCCCACACTTTTATTAGTTAACTTTTTTAAATATAGATCAGAAGAAAGGTTTCCCCAACAGGGTGCTTATCTGAAAGCAGGAGGAAAACACACTGGATCAAATGAGCTGACCAAAAAGGAGTGTCTGATAAGAACGGAGTAGTGCATTGGACTGCATGGCTGAAAGAACTGACAATGGTCTGTTGGATGCTCCTCAGACCTTGACGCCCTGTAATTGGCCTTCAGACATCTATCAACTGGGGATGATGTAAAGACACTGGAAAATGGGCCGGTCACAGGCGTAGTAGGAAGATCTAAGAATCAATACTGCAACACTGACTAGGAAGAACATCCTGTTTTTAAAGCTTGATATTAACACCATCTATAAAGGAATACGCTTGTGATATAACTTCACAGATTTTGGAATAAACTACTAGTACAGAAAAGACTGAGCAGTAGTTTACATACTTTTTAAGAGAGAAATGTGTGAATTTAACTTCAGTAATGCACTCCTTAACTTTTGGAATTCCTGTCTGCAGGTAGTTTGACTAGTGGGACAGATTTCCAACACTTTTCTTTCCACGCCCCAAAGACCTTGGCTGGCACTTTCCCACCAGTATGCAAGGATATCAATGGTATAAGAGGTGTGTCAGTCAAAGCCATTTTCAAATCCTTCCTGCCCTTGCTAGAGCCAGGTAAAAGACCACAACACCAAAGCCCAAGCAAAGTAGATGGTAACAGCCCTTTGTGCCCAAGGTCCACCCTTGAGGTCTCCAATCTCACTCTCCCAGCAGTAGATACAGGTATAAGAGGGACAGAGGAAGGCCTGAAGGAAAATGAGTAAGGAAAGTGCTAATAAAGGACAAGGGTGCCACACCAACTCAAAATGGGAAAAAAGATAAAACAGGGATAGGGGAAAAAGGGACTAGGCAACAGGGTAGCTGGAATGCAGCAGTGGATCTACTCAAACATCTGCACTTATGGTAAGTTACTAACACAACTGTGCTACGTACCTACGTTCATCATATTGTTCACTGCTGCAATCCTTACTTTCAGGAAGATTCCCAAAATTTACAGAATTAGGGTAGTTGGACACAAAATTAAAAAAGTCCCTGCAGGACAGCAAAGGTGCATCTGGAGGCTACCCCTAAGCTGTAGTGACTACAGAGGGGTTGCTGCTTCAAGAATGGCTGCTGGCTAATGCACATGACTGGAGCAGAGTGGGCTCTGATATATTCTGTAACAACCTTACTGTCAGCTGTATAACAAAAAGCAAATGCAATGAGCAAGCCATTTAGAAAACATGTGTTTGTTTATTAGCCTCCCTTCTGCAAAGGACACAAACAGCTGATCAGAGTTCCATAGTTCTGTGCAAATAAAATTTCAGCTATCAATGGACGTCAAGGGAATGAAGGGTCCCTTCTTTGCTTTGTGGGTTTTGCAAAGAAAAACTGACAAATGGATGGCTTGGTTAAGGAACAGCTCCGAATAAAACATAAGCATGAAACAAGGGTTAGCGAGAAGGGACACCTTGTGCCAGTACATCACTAAGAAGAGATCTTTGCACATTAAAGCCTGGAGTTTGAAGAATCTGTTGACAAATAACATCTTCCAAAAAAGAAAAAGCAACGGGTCCAAAGGGAGCCAGGGTCAGTTTTTCTGAAACACTTAAGATCCCATAACAGGGCAAACTCTTTTCTTGAAGGTCAGATATGCAGGACCCATTGTGGACCTGCTTAACAGGCAATCTGCAGTACAAGAGTGGATACAGGAGTAGGCAGGCTGAAACAGCAGAAATATGCCCCTAGATAGATGCACAAGATGATCCAGTTATGTAAAGGTACAAGATTTCAGGGAAACGTAAACCCCGTTA
>NC_056738.1:500100707-500130707 GCF_019279795.1 Protopterus annectens
CCACCCAGCCTTTATCTTAGCTGTTCTTTACTAGGTATAGATGTATATGTTTTGATGCTTAGTTTGATGACTGTTTCCACTTTAACCTTATGTAGTCACAAAAAGGACTAGTTGGGGAGCTATATATGAAACTGTGGGCATCCCTTGCCCTTTTCTTCAGCTCTTCTGATTTCTTAACTATAAACGATAGTTCTCTAAAACCTTATTTCCGCAATACTGGGTAGTCAATAAATACTATGCGTATTCTATGGTGATCAATATTGTGTACCAGTACAAATTAAGAAGCACACTTGTGTTGGATGGCAGTGTATGCATGCCATGGGCAGAGTTACCCACAGAAGTCCATGTATGCAAGTGTACCATTCCACATAAAGTACTTGATTAAACATGTAGCCTGAACTGCTCTGTCTTCTAGTGTAACTACGTAGTGCTAAAGAAATGGGGAGGGGGGGATTAAATAACATAGGAAAACACAGGCGTAGCAGCCTCCTGGGAAAATTTTACATTCCTAGTGGTATATACTGTGTGCTGCCTGAACTCTACAATTTCTTTACTTATACTACTTATACATTTGTTAATCGGGGTTACAATCACAATTTAAATAATCCAAGTACTCTCCCATTCTACTGCTTGGAGCAAAGGTAAATTAGGTCCTTTCCATTCTACACAGGGATAGAGCTCTGACACCCCCTCCCCGTAACTTGTGTTTGGTTAAAAACTACACTGTCCACAGGAGATCAGAAAGAAGATGGGACTCACAGCACTACAGAGAAGCAAAGTAGTTTGGACCACTGTTTTGTTGACCCAATAAGATGCTTGCTAGTGCAGCACGTGACTGGGTGACGGCGAATACTTTGTTGTATCAAAAAATTCACAGCAACCACATACAGGAACCGGTTTATGTGGAAGCATGTATACATATGCACGCAATCATGGGCACTCACACTCAACTATTGCACACATCACTGCAGAGTATCATTTAGCAGTGTGCCCACGTGCCACTGCAGGAATGGGAACAGCAAGCTACAAAAATCTCACTTCCTTCCACAAGATGGCAGTTATGAATGCAAGATCTTGCTTCCCTCTCCCACGTGTTCCTGGATGCCAGAAGAGAGAAAGAATAAATTTATAGGGATAAATGGTTTGATGGTCACAGGGGAATTAGAAGAAAGAAAAAAAATTAAAAGAATAGCAGCAAGACTACAGTGAAAAAAGTAAAAACAACTTGTATTACTCCTTATGTTCGTTAGGAATTAATCATCTGTTTCCTCTGCTGTAAAATTTCCAACCGCTTAACACACAGGCGATTCCTCTCCTTACAACTAATGCACTTTACTGATACTAGGTCTATACACTTTACAACTTTTGCTTAAATACTTTAATTACAATTTAAGTAGCTGCACATTATCTATTAAAAACACATCGGCACCTAGTCAGGCTAAGAACTATTTCAACTTACACAACCTAACATTCTCTCCCTTAACAGTTAAACTAATGTGACAACCTCCATCCTACAACCTCAGGAATCAGGACCATTCAAGTTCCCTTACTACTAGCCCCACAAACCAAGATTCAATGCACAGAACACTACTTCTCTGCACTTGGCTCCAAACTCTGGGAATCTTTTTCATCCTAGCTCAGAGAAATATAATTCTCAATCTTACAGACAACTAAAAACCTTTCTGAAAAGTGATAAATGCCAGTATTGTGCCCCCAGCCACATTACCCAAGTATACTTTGTCACTGTCTGATAGCTTTCTTACTCACTATAGCTCTCTAACTGCATATCACACTAAAACTGGATAGTCTTGCACATAGTGTGTATAATTCCTCAATAATGCATAAGCTCATTTCATCTTCAAATCAGTTGTTGTTGTTGTGTCTTTCGTCTTTTCCCAGTTAGGGGTCGCCACAGCGGAACTCCAGTCCGCTAATGATTGGTAGTTGATTTTTACGTGCCGAGTTACCAGCCCTGACGCACAACCTTCAACGAAGGTATGCCCATTCACACATATCTCCAAGCAGAAGACGCTCTAGCTGAGAATCGAACCGGACAGCGTCTTGCTGTGAGGCGACAACGCTACCGCAGAACCATCTTCAAATCAGTTACATAATGTAAAGAACTTGTTATACTGGATGCTTATTTCCCCAAGTTGTGAATAAAAATGATCATTTGTTATCAGTGCTCTACCCTGGCAAACAAATTCAAATAAATAATCTGTTTGTGGTGTCATATTCTTGATCTGGCTATATTTTGTTTAATGTCATAAATTTAGTTGATAAAATCACTTCCAGTTAAGCATTTCATATGGTCTGTGTTTTATACCTCAGTTGATAATATGACGGTAATAAAGTTATTGCTGTTTAACATCCCCTTCCTGCTATGCTGCGATACCAAATGTATGTTTGTTACATCAGCTTTACACTATCAGTAACTGTGCCTTCAGCTGGGACACTTAAAAATATTCACAGACCTGCCCACCTAAACAGCTAACAAATGAATGAATAAATTAATAGAAAATAACCTATCAATATGCATGGTTATCCAATGACATGCTGAGAATGGCTAATACATTAATACAAAATTAAGACCTAACCTTTGCCAAATTATCTTATGCACCCCTCATCCAGTTTCTCATAACTAGCTACATGTACATGTTTAAATAGTAACTTTAGGTGATACAAGTCAACCAAAGTCTTTTACCCTCTGAAAAGCATTAACGTTACTTCTCTGTGACAAATTATTATTCTGCATATGGACAGTCATCACATTTCCTTTAGAAAACAAACTTAACAATAATTTGTTAAACAAGCATAAAATTATCCAGTTGTCCCATTTTACAATAAGTGGTACATACAGTTATCGCACAAAGAAAACAGACATGCCAGGAACTTCAGCAATGCTAAGATATCTTTCGCTGCCTTAAAACAAAATAACATCATCATGTCCCACAATCACAGTTAGAGGAGATGGAAGACAGGATTCAAACTGATATTCAAAACTTGGGTGTGTAAACAAGTCCACCTTGTTCCAGAAAAAATGCCCTATTTTCTCAATCACTTTACTCTGGTGACATTATCTAAGGCCTAAAATCCAATCCTTCATTAACAATTTAGTATGAAACTGCACTGTAGCAAGGTACATCCTGGGTTAAGTTATAGATTCATACAAAAAGTATACCAAATATGTTCGGATTCTTTCATATTGTATTTAAACCAATCTTGTTCCAGTTTACCAGTTTCCTCATGACTTACATCTCATATGAGGTTTTACTGGTAACATCTATCAGCACCTTCACATCAGTAGCAAAAAATAAAATAAATGAAATTAAATCAGTACACACTGTTCTGTGGTTTGTCATTAAAAGGAGCTTTCTCAATATATGGACACCATGTCACATTACCTCTATGGATTAACCTAAAACCAATATCAGGAAAACAAAATACAGTAAACAGACTAACCTCCCATTGCACTTCTTCAATGGGATCCTAGTATCTAAAAAGCATGTTGTTTTCTCTACATTGGCTTAAACTTAGGGTGGATTTCCATAGGACTTATTACATGTTTTACTTTTAATTCACTTGTTTTATTCAATGTAGTGTTTTGTGATTAAACTCCTTAAAGCTGAAGCTGTTTACTTTTCTGTACTTCCTTTCTGTGTGCAAAACACTATCTGAAAAATCAAGTACATCACATCAGACTCCGTAATTCTGTTGTCTCCCTTCTCCTGGCCAAAGAAACCTACCTCCAAAATACTCTGCATATCATCATCATCTACAAGGATTTGCAAAGAATGGAACACCAACCTCTCTAAAGAAGGAACACCGAAATCCTCCACGAACTGTAGGGGAATTTCTCCCTGTTCTTGCCATAACTCTTCTCTTCAATGTAAATCAAATACATAAGAATTCAGTCTGTTTACTAATTACCATCTTCTTCCTCTGCCTCTCCTCTGCCCTAGAAAATTTTCATCTACAAACTACCTCAAGACAAAACTTGGTTTGAATATCACTCCAAGAAATAATTTATGTGGAGAAAGCCACTGCAGTATTAAAGTGCTGCATAATCTGCGGTGAATTAAACTCTATTTACTCTGTCTGCCCCTGGCTGGATAGGATTTGGAGACAGCCACTTGGCCAAAGGGAAGCACAATCTGTAGTAATTTATGTAAACTAATTTTGTTTTTGTGGTTACTCATCTAAGGCTTGATTGTCTGTGAACAGTAAGACCTGGGCCACTACACTTACTTGGCTACCAAATAAATTAGTAAGCTAGACTTCTCACCTTGATACACAAGTAAAGCCATAAACCCAATTCAATGTACAACTAACTACATTATGTTATGTACATTACACACTTTTTTCTAAAAATCTCAATGCACTTTTATATACTTTTCCCCAGATTAAAAAACAAATGTACGTGTTTATAACATATACACCAATTTGGAGCAACAGCTTTAAATAATTGTTTTAAGAGTGAGTCTTCATATCAAGAGTGACGTTCTTATAGAAAGGCAAAGATACTCTAATGTCAAAATGCCCTCTCACTCACAGATACTACTGTAATTCAAGTAGTTACATTTTTGGAACCAATCACTACATTTTTGTGACCTCTGAATCCGTAATGTCCACTGTAAACAACACAGTGAAGTCACCACCAAAGTGTAGTTTTATACTTCACTGTAGGCATCTTAATTGTGTGTTCAGTTCAATATTGACTTTCACTAACAGCACCAATCATGAAACACCCTGTGAGGTGGCCAAGTGACATAAGGTATAGACGTGTGTTTATGTACACAATGTTTATAAGGGCACTCTTGTATCTGTCAGCACTTGAGCACCAACAACTTCAAACCCATTTAGAAATGTCTGATACTTCCTTCCTTTGTCCAGGTATACGCAAGCATAACAGAACAGTAAAATAATTCCAAACACTAATAAGCAAAGAACCATCTTTAAACATTTTCAGCATATTTATTGTCCCTTTCCCCAACTTCTTTGCAACACAAGTTTTTTTTGTTTGTTTTTATCTTTTTTGCTTCAAGTGTTTATAGAATATTTTACTGAATCCTATTAACTGTTAGCTTACTTCTAAAAACAGAAAATTTTTTTTTGTTACTCAATTCTTCCACTGCATCACTGTATCACTCGTTTCTGATACTGTCCCAAAGTTTAAAAGGTGGAATTTTGACTTACAGTGCGAGCAATATGGACCATGTCAAACTGAGGTATTTATTTCATTGTATTAATTACACAGCACACACCTACTGCATTTTAAGGACTTATTTTAACTTTTCAAATTAAATAACAGGGATAACCTCTGTGTAGTTCTAAATAAAAATAATTGACATTATTACCCCTCACAACTAATTTTTTTTAGGATTTACATGTGGAATTTCTAGCGTTAGAACTTTAAATGACCCTAGCACTCCACCCAGTGGTTAAGACGTAGTTTCTCCGTTATGGGAAACATAGTAAAATAATCAAAAAATTACTGCACTAGCTCCATGGCACAGAGAGAGAGAGAAGCCCCGACTACAACCAAGGTTTGGATACAGTCCTGGGCGCAAATGCAACTGCCATCTTGGGGGAGGAGGTGGATGTGTGTGCTGCTGAAATGGTCCATAGCAGATAAGGCTGGCTATGGCAGTGAAAAGTCTCACAGAATATACTTGATGTATATTAAACAGTGCCTAGCATTGTAGCTGGAATCGGGGACATGTGTAGTAGCATATATGCACCACACGGCCAATACCATACTTCGGCAGTAGGCATATCAGATCTGCAAAGGGGTGAGATATGGACAACCAAAAAAACTCCCTCACTGCAATAGTGCAGTTAGTCACTGGATAGTCCTTAGGGTAAGTCTTTAAACACATTCAGCCATGGTCTAGGATGTACAGCCAAACCAGCTAGCCACTGGTGTCGAGAGGGAATGGGGGCCATCTCCCTTAATAGCCTGAATGGGGGGTCATCTCCCTTAATGGCTACCCTTGATTGCAGTACATTTAGTCTAATATGGGTTCAAAAGGGGGGGGGACACCAAAAAAGAACAGTAATTAGTGGAGAAGTCACGACTATAACCAGTCAGATGCTTTCAGAAACTCAAGACAGTTTTACTTATTGCCTACAAAGCCAACATTTTTCAAATTAAGTACATGAACTGTAAATACTGCAATCGTTTCTCTAGAGGCTTTAGCATTTAAATGATAATTACAGTGCTATGTATAAGCAGGTATTAGGCCAAATATGCTTTACATTTTATTTACAGCACTTCTTTACATCATCCAACGCATTCAGAAAGTATTCTGCATCTGTATGAAATTGGTTTTACACTCAATGCATCATACTTGTTGAACATGCACAAAACAGTGATTTTACTCTTAAGCACAAGAGATACTGAATGACAAAATCTGAAATTGATCACATCAAGGTACAGCAGAGAATGCTACTAAGATAAAATTTACATACAATATGAGACAAACAGGATGAAATAAAATAATATTTCAGGCAAAACATTATTTACTTGTCATTCCCTTGACACATTCTTTGTTCCTCACTTTGGGATCTTGGTATTTCTGGAGCATTTTGTGATGCTGTTTGTGCAAGTAGTGTTTTCATTTTCCAGTTTCTTCATCTACTAGCTCACAGAGTACTACACAACCAAAATAAATTACCAGAATGGCTTGGAGACGAACAATAACCACAGTGACCAATAAAGAGAAAAAAGGAATGGTCTGGGAAAGATCTGAGGCCAGCTGAACATTATATACAATAAGCATTTTTATAAAATGTTGCAAACCTTTTTATCTCTTCATCCACCATTTCCAGGTAACATGGTATCCATAGGTTTACTGCAAATATTATTCAGTTATACTGAAGATAATTGTAAACACGGTTACAAGTCCAAGACTGTGTAATCAGGCATTGTCACATTAGCAATGCAACACAGAATAAAGCTCAGCGGCCACTTTTAATAAAAGACAATACTAGTGCATTACCAAATGCCATTACAGAAGCAGGTGGTATTTCTGCTCGCTGAAAAAAACTTTTCACTCCGTCCTAAACATGCAGAAAAGCAGATTATCTGATCCGATAATTCTTGTCTTGCGGACATATACATGACCTTAAAAATGAAGTGCTACTGCTCTTACATTTTGAATTTGTGGTGCTTCTTCTGTAACCATCAAGAACAGCTTCCAAGGAAAAGATGTGTCCTCATTTTCTGTGAATTAAATAAATACTGTGTGAAGGGATGCCTGCAGTACCAAATAAAAGGCTATGTCATCACAAAATAACTCTAGTGCGAGTCACTTTTCAGTCATCTTGCTTTTGGGAGATTCACACTTGACAAGAGTGACACATTCGAATATAAGAAAAAGACAAACTTTTTATTTAAACAAAAAAAGACAAGAAGTTAGTTCCTTAGGAGTACATCAAAGTTGGACAATCTACTTCAACCCACACTGCAAACACAGAGATAACTTGCTGGATTTAAGTCCTTATTTAAAGGTCAAGGATATAAATCAAAGTACTATGTGCTTTCTAGGAAAGGTGCAGTGTGTAATCAGTTTAGTGGACCACTAGCACCCAGGAAACCATATGAAGACAGGCACAGTCAGACGCAAGCATGATCCCCCCAGTCAAAGTTTTACTGGAGTGCAGCTCCTCAGCGTTTGCAACTAAGACAGTAAACAAATGCAGAATGGAACTACACTTGGTTAAAACTCAAGTACAATGGTTTCACATGAAGACATCACTTGGGTCAGCAGTAACTTATAAAATATCAACTCCTGTAGCTTAGGAAGCATTTATTTAAGGAAATGTTAGGCTAAACAAAGTATTTAGCTGCAGTTAGACACAAAGTAAACTCAATTACCATTTGTCAGGTTTAAAAAAAAAAAAGTGATGTGCAAAATAAAATAAATAAATAAAACAAGTCATTCCAGTTGTAACAATCACAAATATTCCATGTGGCTTGTGTATTATCTGCGCAGACTTAAAAAAAAAAAAAAAAAAAAAAAAAAAAAAAAAGCTTTTCAACTACTGGCTAGTTGCTTTGGTAACATCTGCAGTGTATGCAATACATAAGTACAACTTTTTCTGAGTAAAACATCACTTCTGTGCTTTGGGGACGTGGCTGAGACCGTTGCTAGACCAAGTGTAGACTATTCCCCCAAGCATGTACACAGAAGTATGCGTATGCTCAACAGTAGCAAAATTATTCACCATGGTTGTACAAGAGGAAAATGGTGCAGCAACAGTTACCATCTAATGGTACTTTACCAATGACAGGATTGCTGGAAAGCACCCAACACTACCCAGTCCACACCTGTCCACCACAAGGTGGAGCCACGTTTAAATGGGTAGCTAGGACATGACATTCAGTAACCAGATCTCCCACCAACTGCATCAGCAGGTTATCAAAATTCATAAGGTCTCCTTTTTCTAAATGTAATATGGTCAGTAAGTGCAGGACTTCTTAAAGTGAATGAAATCTCACCAAGCCATTACCCACCTCCAGCAAGATTTTTATCCCTTCTTTAGGAAATTTCACATATTTGCAGAAATAATTACAATTCATTGATCTTGTCACCAGAAGCTATATAAACATTTACTTGAGCATCATAGCTGAAGGGGTCAGACGCTCATGTACTGTTGCTTGCTCCACATGGGAGCACTGTATCGCAGATTGAGTACTAGTGTGTTGCATTTGCGTAGATCTCTCAGCCTTCCACACAGGCAAGTAAAGCTGTAAGAGAGAGATCACAAACAGGAAATGAAATTAAAACCTTAGGTGCAGCAACCTCAGAGCATGAAGCTGTGGAAGATTCAAAGACCGTCAAATTTGTTTATAAACATAAAAGCATTTACGTACTTGACATGTCAAGTTACAAGTCATTCTTGCTGAGCTACACTGATACAGCGCTCAGTTGTTTTAAGCAGTCATACCAAATCCACCTAAAGCAAACACTCTTGAAACCTAGAAGAATGGCTAGCCATCATCAAAACATCCCCTAAACCCTAAAATATTATATTACCATACATAAATGCCAAATACCTCAAGATTGCAAAACTTCTCATGCCAGTGACAAAATATAATAACCTTCAAAGACCAGACCTAGAATCATAAGGAGGTGGTCTTGTTAGTATCCAGATATAGGTTGAGTAAAACAATTTAAATTTGACCAAACAAGAGAGAACAATCTCAAATGGCTGGTTTGTGAATGAAAACTTGGACACTTCAGTTTCAAAATGCAATACTACATATTCCTTAACAGAACTTCAGCTAGAACCGCAGAACACAGGAAATACAGCACCCATTATGGCCAGCAATACTACATATTCCTTAACAGAACTACAGCTAGAACCGCAGAACACAGGAAATACAGCACCCATTATGGCCAGCTGTAACACAATGGGATGCATTAACATTGATGCAGGCAACAAATCATTTCCTCTTATGCAGTGGCTTATGCAGCCCTACTGGGTCTTATCCCATCAAAAATACACTAGTAGAATAAACACTTGCAAAGTCCCCACATCTCAGTTAACACTAGGTTGTGTCTCCTTACTTGTGTTCATAAAGATCCAAATTTCAGGGTAAACTGTTAATTTACATGTCTTTTAAACAAAACAAGGCTGATACATCTCCCCTATCGATAATGCTCTACTCTTCCCTCTCAACTCCAGATAAAGCATGTGTCACTTAAGGGAAGCATAAAAGAAACAGGAAACCCCAGACACGCGACACAAATCTCCATAACAAACCTCCCTTGAGACCTTATCCACCTCTGACTAAGTGAAGGGGTACGGGCATGTTGAAGATGGCACAAGATCATGCAGATCTATCATTATGTTTAAGTGCATTATTTTCTATGAACAGGTTTACTGAAGTATGGTTCTGATCTTAAAATAACAATCTCAGCCTACAACAGACATTAAAAGAACAAAAGTGCACAGGATCCTCCAATGAAGTAAAGATAGTTACATTTAAATATGTCAAACATGAAACAGCACAGTTGAGTTACAGACTTAAAGGATCATGTAAAACAGATTACTGAACTATGTATATATTAGTACAAAACACTTGCACGCTTTTTAACGTGTTTTTATAAATGATGAGTAAGAGATAAGTAGTTGGGGGAAAGGTGATTACGGGAGAGCTAGAAACTCAAGGTTAGAGTAGGTGAATAATAGTCTACAGACAGCTGGACACTGTCAAAATAAAATATAAATAGATACGAATGAATGTGTCACGTTAAAATGCCCTGAATGATGGCAGCTGCATTAAGAATTATTTAAAAGGCAGTCTTTCAACTCAGTCAAGAAAGGTAGGCAACAGGCGATTTCTTTGAGATGAGAAGGGAGATGTTCCCATAGTTATGGACCAAGTGTAGAGATGCAGTGCTTGGTACACTGAAGTCCTGGCAATCAAGAATATAGTAGAGTGAGTTTAGCAGTAAAAGGAGTAAATAAATCAAGTGTGCTGGATTTTAAATAACGGAGAAGCTAGTAAAAGATCAAATCAGCCCCAAATAGGACGCCACTTGGCTTTTTCTACAGTTAAATGATGCGCTTCCAGGTAGAATGAGTGATTAATATACATATTTTACTTGAAAGAATTTAGACAGCAATCTTATTTTTGGGACAGAAATAGTATGTAGTAGACCATATTCCAGCTGGGCTGCCATGGTGGTGCAGCGGTTAGCGTTGCCGGCTCACAGTAAGAGGTTCTCCGGTTTGATCCTCGACTGGGGTGCCTTCTGTGCAGAGTCTGCATGTCCTCCCTGTGGTCACGTGGGTTTCCTCCGGGTGCTTCGGTTTCCTCCCACATCCCAAAGACATGCAGTAGGTGGATTGGATACTCTAAATTGTCCCTAGGTGTGAGTGTGTGTTTGCCTTCCATGGAAGGATTGTACCGGGCTGGAAACTCTACACCGTAAAACTCCACTGCCAATCATGAGCACTCAGGTGATGCGCTGTGGCAACCCATGACCGGGAAAAAGCTGAAAGAAGACCACCATATTCCAGCTGTGAGAGAAAGTCCCCTTTATGGCAATCTGGCAAAATAGGACAAAGTAGGGTATTTTCTTGGCCCAGAAAGAAAGGCAATGTTCTGCTTAGTTTTGTCAAGGTGCACATTACAGATGAGGTACAAGTCCATCCATAATTGTTGCAGGTATCTAAAGGAATTCACATTCTCAACTGAAGTACTGTCCACAGTTTTGATATACAAGGAGTTACAGTAAACTCTCAGTTAACTGCAACTCAAACAACCAGCAAAAAAATTGAAGAAATTCAGTACAATTTTCATGTGCTGCACTTTGTCTCCCCCCCCCCCAAAAAACATACCATATGTTTTGAGAGTTTTTTTAAAGGAAGACAGGAATAAATTCCCTCACCCCCCCCCCCCCCAACCTGAGAACAAGTCAAACCAAATAGTATAGGGTATTAGTCAGGCCTATTTTTAATAGTAACTCTCAAGCAACCAGAAAAAAGTTATGTCTTACCATATCGTTACATCTGTGTTGTCAATCTTCACTAATCCTTGACTGTGGGCTCGGTTCACAGCCTTGGAACCAGCTCGGTTCAGACCCTTGGAACTAGCTCGGCCATTTACTTCAGCTTGTGCCTTCCAAACTCTCGAGCTAGACTTCACCCATAATGCTCCTCTCAAAATTACCTCAGATTGAGTTTACCCAATACAGTGGCAGACAGACGAGCAGAAATTATACTACTACTACTAATAGTATAAATAATAGACATTATAATCAGCGGCCAGATGTGGTCTGTAATATGAAGCCAGCCATGGAAAATTCTGGCCACTAAGAGTCTCACGTTGGGGGAAGGGAGGGGAGGGAATGTCAAGAATTAGTGAAGATAAACACAGATGGAACGTTATGGTAAGACATGACTTCTTTACCTGATGTTAATCTTCACTCAGTCCTTGACTGTGGGACAGAGTCCCCAGATACTTCAGTCTTGGGAGGTCTCATGGAAGAATATTTCTAAATAACATCGAACCAAATGATGCCCATCCCCTGGAGACCTGATCCAATTTCTAATGACTGATAAAGGTATGTGGAGAAGACCAAGTGGCCGCTGCATAAAGATCATCCAAGGATGCTCTGGCATGAAAACCTGCAGAAGTTACCACTGCTCTAGTTGAATGGATCTTAACTGGGCGTGGAAGTTGGAGCCCTTTCGACTTACAAATAAAAGTAATAGTCTCTAAGCCATTTTGCCAAGGTAACATTTGAAACTGGATTACCCAAGGACAGAGAAGAAAATGCAACAAATAATTGGTCAGATTTTCTGAAATCCTTCGTCCTGTGAAGGTAAAAATGTAGTTGTCTGTGAATGTCTAGCAAATGAAGGTAATATTCCCCTTTACTGGTAAAATTAAGGAAGACTGGCAACTGAAGTGTCTGATTTATATTAGCTTCTGAAACTACCTTTGCTAAAAAGGATGGATTGGTTCTAAGGACAACCCTATCCATGTGGAATATTAAGTATGGAGGTTTGTAAGATTAAGGTCTGAAATTAAGATACTCTTCTGGCAGATGTAATAGCCACTAAAATTAAAGTCTTCCAAGATAAAAACTTGGAGTCACAAGTCACTGATGGTTCGAAGGGAGACGCTGTAAGGGACTGTAGGACTAATGTTCTAGCCCGAAGAGGAATTTGTTCTTTAAATGGATGTCCTAACATCAGGAGTCCCTTTAAAATGCTTTGCAAAGTTTGTGACATTAAAGATGAGCCATCAAATCCCACATGAAAGTTTAAAACTGCTGCTAGATTAACTTTAATTGCTGATGAGGAGGAACCAGATTAGTAGAAGTTGGGTAAGAAATCCAAAACCTTATGAACCGGGCTCGAATAAAGGACCGCGTTTGTTGCCAAGGGCCCATTTCTCAAATTTTTCTCATTTACTTTGATAAAATTTCCTAGCTGAAGGTTTGTGATGAGCCACAATAATCTGTCTAACAGGACAAGACAGGGAAGGATGCCCGTCAATAATGGGAATTGGAGAAGCCACACAGTGAGCTTGAGATGTTGGAGATTCGAATGAACCATGCCTTCCGGATTAGATAGCAGATCTGGAGCGGTGTCTAGAATCCATGATTTCCAAAGAAGGTGAGGCCAGAAGGGAAACAAAACCTGTCGAGGCCAGAAAGGAGCAATGAGGATTATTCAGTTCTCTATCCTATTGGCTTTATTTAGAAATTGCGATATCAAGGGGGTTGGTGGAAAGGCATAGAGAAGACAGGGGGAGGCCAATTGTGAAGGGCAGCATCTCTGGGCGACTCCCTGGGATTAGGCATGAGAGTAGTCCTGATCAGCTTGTCCGCTATTATGTTGGAGCTCCCCCAGAATGTGCATTGCTATGAGAAAGCAGTTGGAAGAAATCGCTCTTTGCCAAACTTTGAGGGCTTCTTGACACAATGGGTAAGATTTGTTTCCCCCTTGCTTGTTGACATACCAAACTACTGACATGTTTATCCGTTTGAATTACTACTGTTCCCAGAGGAAGGACATCCTGGAATGCTTGCAACGCTAACACTGCCCTCATTCTCCAGAACACTGGTGTGCAAGTTGGCCTCTAATTGGGATCTTGTTGGACTGCCCTACCCAGATAATACCCCCCACACACCCTATCTAGGAAGCATCCATGGTCACTATGGCTTGGGGTTGCAAAAGAATGAAAGGTCGCCCCAAGAGAATCTGAATGGAATGGAGCCACCACGAAAGATCCTGTTTGTAGCGATTGGTAAATCAGAATTAGCTAAGATATTAGGTCTATAATCAGAGCATCAAAGTATTAAAACTTCGAATGTTCTGATATCGAACACTATTCAGTGAATGCTAAGAATAGCAAAGCTGCAGAACAGCAAATTCTTTCCTCGGGAAAGAATTTGGCCGTTTCTGTGGCTTCGCTATTCTTAGTGCTGTGGTGGAAGGTTACAGGTTGGATTCGGGTAAGTGTGCGACTGTTTGTATGTTAGGGTTAGAGTGTGGGTTAGGCGTGTGTGCGATAGTAACAGACTTTAGGGTTAGGGGCGGTTTGAGTTAGGGTTGGGGCGCGGGTTAGGTGAGTGTACGATAGTGATGAACCATAGGGTTAGGCTTTGGGTTAAGGTAAGTGGGTAGATAGTGTATGTTTTGTTTAGTGTAGCGTTATATGTAGGAATTTAAGTGTATGTGTGTGGTTGCGGTTTGTTTGATGTGCTTGTGTTGTGTGCATGTGTTTCGGAGAAGGGAATTTTTTCCATGGGAAAAAATTCACTGTTCTGAATGTTCGATATTTTCATGTTTGGATGTTTTGGGTCCAATGAAATGGCTTTCACTATTTTCATCTTTCGATAACGTGATATAAACGCAAGATATTGGCTGATGAATCAGAGACCACTGGGAGGCAAATAACCATGACAGGATTCACATGTGATATCTCGCTAAGGGGACCAGAGTTATTGCTGCTGCCATTGAGCCTAATGCTTTTAGGACTAATTTTGCTGGAAGCCTGCTTCTTAGAATTTGACAGACTTGGAATCTGATGCATTGTCTTTCTGGATGAAGAGAAAATTCCTGAGACAGTGTCTAAATGGGCTCCGATGAAGTCTAACTGCTGAAAAGGTTGCAAGCTTGACTTTTCGAAATTTATTGCTATGCCTAGAGATGTACAGAGGTGTCAAGTATAATCTCTTGCCTGTTCTGACGCCTTGTGATAGAGGCAAGGAGCCAGTCCATGTACGGAAAAACTCAAAAGCCCTGCAGTCCGAGATGAGCTGCAACCACTGCCATGCATTTGGTTAATAGCCTGGGGGCTTTGGTGAGGCCAAAGTGGAGTGCTCTGAATTGGAAAGGACTGGCTCCCAGCCGGAAGCTCAGAAATCTCTTGGAGCATTTGTCCATTTTTACATGGTAATAAGAGTCCTGGAGGTCTACAGAGCACATCCAATCACCTTTTTCCAAGAACAGAAGTATCGACTGTACCAAGACCATTCGGAACTTGGTTTTCTGAACTGCCTTGTTAAATTGGCCGAGATCCAAGATGGGTCTCCAGTCCATATTTTTTTGGGGCACTAAAAGAACCTAGAGTAAAAAAATGGATCCTCCTTGGTCTGATGGGACTTTTTGTACAACTCTTGTCTAGCAGTTTTTGAATTTCTATGACTGCTGCTTCCCTGTGACTGGGTGGAACCTTCGGGAGTTTTTTCTGGGTTATTGGGGGTACTGAGTGACATTTTGTAACCTCTGGATATTATTCCCTGCACCCATTTGTCTGTAGTTAAATATTTACCAGACTGATTGGTGCAGTGAAAGTAGTCCTGCGACTGCCTCCAGAGGAGGGGAATCGGGGCCCCATTCAGGAGTGCTGACAGGAAGTAACAGAGAAAGATTCACTGGACGGACCTCTGGTTTTGTGGTCCATTTCTGCCTCTGGGGTGGCGTCTTCCATTACTTCCCCCTCTGCCCCGGGGAAAATCTTTGGTTTAAAAAATACAAAGGGCCTTTCACTCAGCATAGTCTCCCTCTTCTCTCATTCCTAGAGTAAGGCGACTGAGGAGCGGAGAAACGTACGCCTATGGCAGAAAGGGTCTTGCCATCTTTTTCACATCTGGCTAAAGTGTCTTTTACCTTGGGAGCAAAAAGGGTAGATCTGTCAAACAAAGCATTGATGAATGATGCTTTAAATGGCTCTGCAAAGTGTGACAAGTGCATCCATAGCTTTCTAATGGCTATGCTGAACCCGCTGCTTTAGTCATCTCTTCAGCTGCGTGAGCAATCAGCCAAAATCTTAGACTTCTTGTTGGGAGGATGGATAGTCAGACTTTCCTCAGCAAATCCCTTCTTCGCGGCTGCCGCTATCACCATGGCATCAACTGGTATGCCATGGACCAGTGTGGCTTGTCCTTTGGGGCTGATAGGATAAGATCAGGCCTCTTGGGGATCAACTCAATGGAATCAGGCATTTTTCACACCCACTGAGAGATCAATTTAATGAGTTCAGCAGGTGGAGAGATCCAAGAAGTAAAAATTGGGCACGAACAGCCTCCAGGTATAAAGATTCCCACCACTCTGTTTCAGGATTTCTACGATGTCCCCAAAGGGATCATCGGGGGTGACCTGGGGGAACCTTCCCCTTCATCAAAATTGGTATCTTCGTGAAAGACTCCTCCAGGTAGTACAAGAGCTTCCTCTTGCACGTCTTCGCAGGTACTTCCTTGGGAGGATGATTCGGGGAAAGTGTCCGAAGAGGAAACCACCAACGTGGGTCTTTCCTGGGACTTTTGTTCCCTCTGCACTGGGGATGAGATAGATGGCAGCTCAGGTTGAGAAGATGTAGAAACTTGTCTCAACAGGGATGGCAAAGACTGCAAGTCCCCAATGGACAAAGCCTTCTCCATGATCCAGAAGGCTGGCCCCCCAGTAGAGGGATGGGAGCCTGAAACTGACTCCTTCGGAGCCAGGGTCACACCCTGCTCAGAGGAGACAACCCCTGAAAGAGAAGCCTGGGAAGATTCTACAAAGGCCGAAGCACCAAGAGACATGGATGGCTCCGAAGTTAAGGAAAACGATCCTTGCACCACGGACCCGGCCAGAGAGTCTCGAACCCTGGGACGCCTCTGGTGCTGAACGCCAGAGGAGCTCAAGGCAGCTATCAGTACCAGAGAAGAGAATGCTTCCGGAACAGACACAGTCTACGCCAGGAGTGTCAGAACCAAGGACTCAATAGGAGTTGGAGGAGGAGGAGGAACGGGTGGTGTCATAGATAGGCTGGTTCCGACCCCAGAGTGGCCTGGAACCGAGGACAATCCCTTTGCCTTCAGGAGCTGATCCACCAGTCTCATAATGTCATCTTCCGAGAGACTCTGTGGATCGAATTGATGCAGTCGAAGAAGACCTAGGGGGTTTCATTTCGAGGAAGGGGCTTAGTGGCCTGTCCTTAAAAGGGTCAATAGTTGGTGAATATTTTGTCCTTGGGAGCAAAGGCAGCTTTGACTGTTCCGGCACCAAAATCTCTGTGGATGCCAAGGAAGTCACTGTCGGCTCAGATAATTTTATAGGTGCCAAGTCAGTTATACCTTTCGGTACCAAAGAACTCTTTGGCACCAAAGGCACTCTAAAAACCTTCTTGGACGGTTCTGAGGTACTTGGAAGCGAAGGTCTTTTCTTACCAGTGGAAGAAGAGGAGTATGATGATGAAGTGCTGGTTTCAGTTCTAGACCTAGAAATGGCCTCTTCGAAATCAGATTTCAGAAGTCCCTTAAGTACCAATTTGTTCTTACGTTCGGTAAGAGTACGGACAGAAAAAACGTGACAAACTGATCAACTTTCTTGTAAGTAGACTTTCCCCAAATAACAAACACAAATGGTATGCCTGTCAGAATTGGGCATTTCTGACGCCTTTTAAATCTGGAGGTGCCTTTAGAATATTCAACTGAGAAACTTGTTTTTCAGCCATAATGCAAAAAGTCTCGCACACAATTTGACAGAAAAGGCTACAGAAACAGTTTTTTTTTTTTTTTTTTTAAATAAAAAAGATAGGAAATACAAATAATGGTAAGTAACATATACCCTAAAAAAGGTAAGGAATGTACAACAATGGTATCTGAAGAAACTACCAATGGTAGTATAAAAATAGGACACACACTCACACACTCACACACTCACACACTCACACACTCACACACTCACACACTCACACACTCACACACTCACACACTCACACACTCACACACTCACACACTCACACACTCACACACTCACACACTCACACACTCACACACTCACACACTCACACACTCACACACACACATTCAGGAGAAGCCAAAACGAGAGGAGCGAGTAGACAGTAAGAGAGCTATTACGTAGGGAAATAGAGAAATAGCCAAAAAGAATTTTAAATAGGAAAAAAATTTGCATAACAATAAGCCAAGGCTCGAGAGAAGGTTGAACACGTCTGAGATACAAAGCAGCAAACGAGATAATTTCTGAGAGGAGCATTATGGGTACACAGCCTAGCTCATGAGTTTGAAAGGCACAAGCTGAAGTAAATGGCCAAGTCGGTTCAGAGGCTTGGAACTTAGCCCACACTCAAGGACCGAGTGAAGACTGAACATCAGAGCTACAGTTATCTGGCATCTACAAATCCCCGTGGGTGGCAGCTAACAGAGTTTACTGCAGTGAATTTTGCATGTCTTGTTTTTTCTCAATGATCACGCATTTGGTCTTGGATGAGTGAAAGATTTATGTCAGCAATCCTGGTAGTCAGTGGGCTTGTAATACAACATGATCTGGTCCAACTTATTAAAAACCTTTATGGACAGTGCCCCAAGCTTATCCTCCCCCTTGGTGGCATCATGAAATTCTCTCTCCTGTAACTGTGACTCTGAAGGAAGACCTAAACCAAGATCACACTGAGCTTGTAACATCTTGCAAAAGTATTCAGAGAAGCCCATGTCAAAACTGTACAAATACAGACTAAGGATACATTTTTGAAACAATGACTGATGTACTGACTGCTGTATTCAAATGGACTGTAGGTTTAACTGGCCAACTCTTGGACTTTTAAGTTTTGTTATACAAAGCCAGCTGAGCAGGGTGACATTTGATACTTTGGTGCCAAATCTGTTGGCAGCATAGGAATTAGAAAAAAAATGCAGGTCTTTTCAAACTGCATTGATTCTGTTCTGTCTAGATGGAATCTTAATTGCCTAAGCACATCCATGCAGTGTAACATACACTCCCTTTGCTGGAGTAATTTAGAAAAAAATGCAGGTATGCAGACTACACTGATGAAATACAAAGTATAGACTCAGTTGTTTATTGCATGAGCAAAGGTAGCATTTGTACACATGACTACTCTACCTCTGTAAAAGGCCAGACAAAGCAATTTTAAACAAGATCTGATAGTATTCCTGCTCAAGTTAGCACCACAAAAAAAAAAAAATAATAATTATTTTTCAAGGTAGGAATTCCAAGTCATCCTTAGAAGATGGTCGAGTAGAGGCAGCATCGACTATCAGCAAGAAAAAAAAAAGTCACAAGTGGGTACTGGCTCAAAGGAGGTCCGATCGGGAACGTGCCTCTGATAAAAGATAATCAAGCTTTGGGAAAGCAAAAAAAAACTGTGGGACACCTGATGTAAACTACATGCGGCATAAAAATGAATAGTGATACAGGAATACCTGAGATCTATGTCAAAATTTTAAGAAAAATAATGCAAGATGACTGCTGCTGGTGCCAGAGAGAGATCCAGTCTTCTTGAGGTAGGCCAAATGGGAAAGCACGATATTTTCCTTTTACTAAGTCTCTGGAAAGAAGTAAGGATTTAGATTACCTTTTGCGGGTATGAAGCACCCCTGACAATCAAGGGAAGTGCAGAAACCATGCAGTAAAACAAAAGGAGTGAAAGTCATTTAGTTAGTTTCAAACCCATTAATGCCAAAATGACCTGTGCAGACACTGAACAGCACTAACACAAGCAACACAACGGCCAGTGACACCACTTATTTAAACCGTGTGTGTTAAAAAGTCAGTAAAGCCACTGAATCTCTGGATCTGGAGGTCTGGATTACAGAGGCAATTGACTGCTGAAATGGTGCAAAGAGCATCAATGCCAAATTAAACCTTTGTCAGTTCTGACGCACCTAGAAATGAAAGGGAGCTCACCAAAGGAAATGGCGTCAGTGCTGACACTGCTGACAACAAAGCTGAGTCAGGAGGCATCAGTGAAAATGGCTGTGGCCCCAAAATTACAGACATACCTGTGTGGACTCCAGCACATACATTTTGTTCACCAGCTTTGTCTGCCACAGCACCACAGCAGTGGTTGAGGAGGAGGAATCAGAAAGAGTAATAGTAGGGTGTTGCCATACACCACAGAGCCATCAAGGAAAAGGAAAAAAAATACATCACTACCTGCAGTTGCAAAATAGCATCCATCAGTTTACTTTAGTCAATAGTTAGTGTCACTGAATTACTCTAGTGGTAAGTGATAAACCCATAAGACAAAAAGATGTAGCAGAAATTTCAAGGTCGTCAGCCTGTCTAGCTCAGCGTCATTGAAGCAAGGCTCTCCTGCCGAGTACATTCATGCACTGCTTTTCAACTACATTAACCAGAACTTTGGACACACTAGTGTCATTAACCTGACCCTCAGTATAACCCTGCAATCCCATTCTTTTAGCACAAGTTACAATAAACTTCCTAGAGGCGTGACACATTGTGGTTTCCTTACCCCCTTTTATGACCCACTCTTTAGCTTTTAACTCCAAACCGACTTCCTGGTCCTGGGCAGAAAAGGCTAAGAAGGAGAAGAAATGAGAAAGGGCAGTCATATCTTCAATGCAAATTTATTCTTCCAGCCTATTACAATACATATGTCTAAATGTTTGTACACATTTTAGATTCAAACTTTAAGTACTCAGCACCTAAAACAGGTCACACACAATACACATGTCCTTTGATAAAACTATTGCATCCACAGGTCTCACTTTTCAAGGCATACCAGTTTCTAAAAACTGTTAAAATTAGCAAATACAAGTACACATTCAAAGAGGCAACTACCAATAAATAAGTTAAGAATCTAAACAACCTTGATACATAAGAAATGCATAATACCAGCAACAGTATGAGAACACAGAAAAGAAAATCACTATTTACATATATTTACAAATATCATGCAGCAGGTACGGCATAAGGGTGTGTCAGAAAGCATATTTTCCTCCCTCCAGGGCTGTGGGTGATGTGCAAGCTTTACATAAAAGGGTAAGAACTGTTAAGATATACAACGAATATTGAAACTCAGTAACAATGATCAATGGATTCCAAGAATAGAAAAAAATTGAAAAATGAAACTATTGTCAAGCAAACAAATGAACAGCTCAGGGCCATTTCTCTGCACGAGCTCAGTGAGTGGCAATAAAGATCAGGAAAGCTAGAGACACAATGAATGCATTATGGAATGGGCTTTTACCCTGAAAAGAGTGTTAATCTGATTAATACCTGTAATCAGAATCCTCCACATTTTGAAGTTAAAGTGTAGCACGTTACATCAAAATTTATGTAATTAGCATGATGACAGAGCTACAAGAGTGGGTCCATCCTCTTCAACAACTGTCCATACCCCAACTAAAGGAACAAACATTCTACATCAGGTCCTCACAAACTTGTCAAACAGGTGCACTGCTGCAACTGTTGGACCCTCATTAGTTAAAACTGATCAGAAATTAGTCACCTTCAAACTGACACTAACATCAGAACTCATAAAGGGTGAAATCAGACTAAAACTTCATCAAGGCAAACTCTACCCTCCTAAATGAAGGTATAAATGCATTTCAAGTCCCATCCCAAGCTGAAAGTGGTAACTACATCGAAGCTTATACTAAAGCCCTATACAATCAACTTGCAAAAAAAGTGTATAAACTCAGGTGTACCAGACAAAATCAAACCAGAGCCCCAAGTAAAATCAAGCTGTCATGGTGGACTTGCATCAACAAACACTACAATAAACGCAAAAAGCTGCTGTCCAAGAAAATAAAGACAAGGACCCAACAATGGAAAAGCACCCTCCTCAGCGTTAACAGGCAAATAAGACAACTTATCAAATCCTCCAAGAGCTCCTTTGAGAGAAACCTAGCAATTACTGCCAAGGATAAATATAAAGCCTTTTACAACTATGTGACCTAAAGGGTAGAACCCAAGCATGTGCAGAACTGGGGGCCAACCATATCACACACTGACTGCACTGAAATAGCAAACCTCCCAGCAGATAGTTTGATGAAACTTTCACTCCCTTTTCCCCTCCTAATTTGAAACAAACCCTCCCCCAAACTCCACCCCACCTTACATATCTGAAAAGCAGGTCCTCAAAGCCTGGTCTAAGGGCAAGAACACGGCCTCTATAGGACCAGATGACATCCCAGGCTGTCTTGCAAGCATTCTAAAACATGAACTAGCATCATCACTAAGTATCCTTTTTCAATCATAGCCTAACCATAAGCTTTGTTCCTGCAGAATGGAGAACAGCTACAGTTATTCTCCTCCACAAAGGTGTCCTAGCAACAGACCCGGGGAATTACAGACCCATAAGGCTGACCAGCCTCACCTGTAAGGTCACAGAACACATCATTATGGACCTCATAACCAACTAAAGACATAGGTGACTTCAAAACCCTGGATCCTACCAAATTTAGCTTTGTGAAAGGCAGATCCTGCCTGTTAAAACTAGTGGATTTCTTTGAAAGTGTGACCAAGACCATTGATGAGGACAAATCTGTGCAAGCAGCACACCTCGACTTGGCAAAGGCTTCCGACACAATTCCACATTCAGGCATTATAAACTTAGCAAACTTAAAGTAAACTGCTTTGCTGTAAGATGGGTTGCCAAGTGGCTCACAAACTGGACATACACTATCAAAGTGAGTGACTCCATATCAACCAGCAGACCGGTTACCAGCAGGGTGCCACAGACGTCAGTGTTGGACCCACTACTGTTTGGTATATACATCTCAAGGTCAGGTCAAAACTAAAGGGTTGTGGTTGACCAAGTTTGCAGACAACTGCAAACTAGATGCAATCATTGAATCCCCAGATGTCAGTATACATCAGGATGGTCTCACACAGACCAACTGGTGTATTAGTTACGGTCTCAAACTGAATGCAAAAATGCATCATCATTCCCTTTGGCACAAACAAATGTCCCTTCAAACTATCAAATCAGTAACCATCCCCTAAGTACCCATGAAGTGGCAAGGGACCTGGGATCACAGGCTGACCGCGACCTTATCACACACACACATATATATATATATATATATATATATATATATATATATATATATATATAAATAGATATATAGCGCTCTCTCTCATATATATATATATATATATATATATATATATATATATATAAATATAATATAAAAACATGAAACCTTCATTGCCATCTTAAATAAGACAAGGGAAGGTGGATGTCTGTTTCATAGGACTGACAAACTTCCAGATCTATGATTATTGTAGCACAAAACTTTTTTTCTATTAAAACATTCTTCCAACTCTCAGGACAATGTCCCAAGCTGTTCCTACCAGGTGGACCTCAGCAAGAACATACCCTTGATAATGGCATCCTCAAAGGCAATTCTAGACTTGGAACCGAGATACAGCTTCAATGCTTTGTGAAGGTACTCAGAAAAAAAGACAGTTGCTGCAAAAACATCAAAGATCTTCATTTAGGAAAAAATGAGGCAGCTAAAGGTCTAGCAAAATGAGCTTGGTAACTTTTGAACATGGCCTCCTGTGCTTAGTATACACTTACCATAAATGTAGATGTTAAAGTGTATTCACTGTTGCAGTCATTACATTTGTGTTATCTGCTTGCAGGTAGCCCTCAGTCAGCCTGATTAACAAAGTCTTGGGTCCTGCATCGGTTGCTGTCCCTTCTTCCATGACATCAGGTCGTCAGGGGTATAAAACATGCAGCCGACGCCATTACATCAGTTTTTCTTGCCCCAGATTGTCAGGTACCCCCCTAATGGGAAGCAATTAAATATAAAAGTACAATGATATACCTCCAACAAAAAAAGCAAATACACCAAAAAGCTTTTAAGCTTAGTAAAGGAAAGTATAGGTATAACCAAAAGTTGGGGGGCTGGAGGGAGAGTACCCAGGACTGCAACACTGAATACACTTGAACATCTACATTTATGTTACGTGTGCACAACTGTACTATGCTCTTCAAGTTTCACTGTTGCAGTCATTACATTTGGGTAGATTCCCAAAGCTATGTTTGGGAGGCGGAATTTAAATAGCATTAGGGGCAGCTATAAGGCCCTGCAAGACTGCAGTGGCAAAGCCAGCTCTGGATTTAGAGAAAAATGGCAAATGGTAATGCTTGGTGAAAGTATGTACAGAACTCCAGGTAGCAGCTTCTAGGATGTCCCAGGTAGGGATGCCTCTGAGAAAGGCTGTAGAGGTAGATGCAGCCCTGGTGGAGTGAGGTCCGATCCCCTGGGGATAGGTTTTCCATGGTGCTTATAGCAGAAATGAATGCAATGGCCTATCCATTTAGAAATTGTTTGCTTTTGAAACAGCCTTCCCCTCTGCCCCTGCAGCAAATGTCACCAGCAGTTTTTCAGACTTCCTTTGAGGTTTAGTTCTGTCCAAGTAGAATCTAAGTTGTCTGTGCACATCTAAGGAATGCAATATCCATTCCCCTTTGTTCTGCGGATTGGGAAAGAAGTTTGGCAAATGAACGGACTGATTAAGAGCCGCACTGGATACCACCTTGGGCATGAAGGGTGGATTGGTTCTGAGGGACACCCTGTCCGCATGAAAGATGATGAAAGGCTTCACTGACATAAGGGCCTGTAAATTCAGATACCCTTCTAGCTAAAGTGATTGCAAAAAGGAAAGCTGTTTTCCAAGAAAGAAATTTTAAGTCCGCAGTATCAGCTGGCTCGAAAGGAGTTAGAGTGAGTTTCTCCAAAACAAAGTTAAGGTCCTAGGCTGGGGTTGGAGCTCTCCTGGGTGGTCTCAAATTTTTGGCACCTCTGAGGAACTGCTTGAGCAGTGGATGAGAGAAGAGGGGAGGTTCTAGGTTATAATGAGCTGAAATGGCTGAGGCGTGGATTTTAATTGAGGAAAAAGACAGGCCCTTGTGAAGCATCTCAGTTAAGTATTGTAAAATCTGAGGTAAATTGGGCACTGCTGTGCTCATCCCTTGACATTGGTTCCAGGCACAGAATCTTTTTCATATTTCAGCATAAGATTTTCTAGTACTAGGCCTCCTTGCCTCTAAAATGATATCCATCACAGGTTTACTGAGGGATGGTAAAGGAGAGATTAGGTAATTAGCCAGGCTGCAAGGTTCAGTGTTAGAAGCTGAGGGTGCAGAATCTGTTTCTCCTGCTGGGACAACTGGGAAGAAGTCTGAGGCAGGTGCCATCGAAGTAACTGACACACTGTGCAGGAGGGGGTACCACTGTTGGTGTGGCCAGTCTGGAGCAATCAAAATCATCCTTGGTTTGTCCTGTTTGATTTTTAGTAGTACTTTGGAAAGCAGAGGCAGAGGGGGTAATTTTAGGTTATTTTAGGTCTGTATCTGGGCTCCCCCATTGTTGAAAATCCTTGGTTCCAGTTTCCACTTGTGTAGGTCCATGAGGTTTCTGCTTAGTCAGTCTGCCAGTGTATTTAATTTTTCTGGCAGGAACTGAGCTTGTAGGTGCACTTGGTAAGCTCAAGGCTGTGTTCCACAATGCCATGGCTAGTCTGCAGAGGGAGTAAGAATGTGTAGCCCCCTGCTTGTTTTTGTACCAGATAACAGTGGTGTTGTCTGTCTTTACCATTAGTTATCCTGGAAGAATGTGGTCCTTGAAGGCTATCAGAGCATTCTGTACAGCTAACATTTCTTTTTGACTGATATGCAGGTGCATTTGACTTGGGTTCCATTTGCCCTGAATGCCTTCCCTGCCAGGTGAGCCCCCCATGCATAGTCTTATGCGTCTGTTGGGGTTTGGGTGGCAGGGGGTGGCGTGAAAGGTAGTCCCTTGTTTTGGTGGCAGGCCTCTGCCCACCAAAGGAACTCTAGGCATAGGCAAGGTTTGATGGGAACCCCTGCTTCTAGATCCAGGGAAAGGTGACACCATAGGCTTTTTAGATACCACTGTAGTTTCCTCATATGCAGTCTTGCATATGGAATTAGAAGAATGCAGGAGGCCATGAACCCCAAGGCTTGCAGTATTTGTCTTGCAGATAGCAGGGTTTTTGTGGCCACTTGTTTGAAGTAGGTTGTCAAATGAATTTGTTTCTCTTGCGTGAGGTAAGCCATCTGGGAAGTTGTATTCAAGCTTGCTCCCAGGAATATAATTTGTTGACAGGGTACCAGGTGAGATTTCTTTTCATTTATGGTGTAACCCAGACAGGTTAGAACCCTTTGTACAAAGACCAGATTATTCAAAAGTATGTCCTGGCTTTCTGCCTGAATTAGACAATCATCCAGGTATGGGTATATTTGAATATTTCTTTGCCTGCAAAATGCAATAACTGGAGCTAGGCACTTTATGAATACCCTGGGCACAGTAGATAAGCCAAAGGGCAGTGCAGAGAATGGATAGTGTATGTAGCCTGCTTTGAAGTGAAGGTATCTTCAAGATTCCCTGATTGGGATGTGCAGGTATGCTTCTTTTAAATCTAGTGTTGACATCCACGAGTCTTTGCCTAGCATAGGAAGCAACTGGTGAAGAGTCAGCATCTTGAATTTTGGAATCTCCAAAAAGGTGTTTGGAGTAGACAGGTCCAGGATAGGATGCCATGAATAGTCTTTTCTGGGTACCAGGAAAAGTCTCGAGTAGAAACCTTGTCACTTTTCCTCTTCTTGTACCAACTGAATAGCCCCAATGCTTGAGAGAAAGCATTTGGTTTTGGGCCTCTGCCCACTGATTTGGGGGTAGGTCCAGCCACCAGTTTGGTGTTGGCAACGTAACGTGTGGAAGTGAAATCTGTATCCTTGAGACACTATATTTAAAACCCATTTGTCCTGGGTAATGAGTTCCCAATTCTTTGCATGAAGAGCAATCCTTCCCCCCAAAGGGGTAGTCAGTCGTTAAGTGCTTGGAAATTTTAAAAGAAAGTCATTGTGACAGTTTACCATAAGAGGGAGTCTTATTACTCCCAGATTTGGAAGTGGAGGCACCCCACAGCTTAGTCCTGTGTGTCAACTGGGACTGAAACGTGGGGTTTCTGCTGTGTCTGGGTTTGGCTTGAGAAGACCTGGAAGGGGCTGGAAAGGACCAAATTTTTACAAGTCCAGTGCCTACTAAATCTAGTAGGCTGAACTTGTAAGAAATCTTTAACAGTTTGCACAGATTTAGCTTTATCTTCCATCTTTTTAAGAACTTACTCAGCCTTGTTGCCAAACAAGCGGTCCTGATTTAAGGAAGCATCCAACAATTAGCTTTAACATGATCAGGTAAAAATTGCTCCTTAAGCCAAGCATGCCTTCTGAGCACAGACCCAGTAACAGCAGCCCTGCAAGAGGCCTCTAATTAATCAAAACCACATTGCAAAGTATGTTTTCCAACCTTTTCAGCAGAATGCAGTAAATCCTGTAATTCTTTATTTTCCACACAATCAGGAATCATCATTTTCTGTTTAAGCAATCCAATAAAATGTTGCTGATACTTTAACATATAAAACTGGCAGTTTAAAGCCCTGATTGCCAAGGCTGCAGAAGTGTAAGCCTTCTTACCCATCTATCCAGCGCCCTGGAGTCACTATCAGAGGGGGTAGGATTTTTAGCATTAGAAGCCTTAAAGCCCTTGGGCCCCTGAGAAATAGTCTCTGGATCCGCAATAGGATTTTTAAAAAAGGAACTTGTGTGACTCAGGGACCCTGTAGTATGTCAGGTTTTCTGGGAGCAGGAGGCAAGGAATCAGGGGCCAAACTAGATTCCGAAAAAGCATCATCAACAATGTCTAGTGCAGAAGGAATAGCTAAAGGCCTATGCGGAGGCATGAGTAAGAAATCCCTGAGCCTCTTTTTTGAATCAGAAAAATCCTGGCTTTCCCAGTGGAAATGCTCCCTTAGAGTATGTAAGGTTTCACCAAAAGAAAAATCCTCTGGAGGGAAAGCAGAGGAAATAGAGTCCTCTGCATCAGAATCCTCATAAGTAGATAAGGGCAAATCCAGAGCATCAGAAGAATCAGAAAACAAAATCCTGGTCAGAAGATTCATAAACGACAGTCCTATGCCACTTAGAAGGGGGGGGGGGGTTGGCTACCCCTGATTACAGTTATTAGATCTTCAGCCATTCTTAAAATTTGTTTTGTAGGCAGAGGCCTGAGCATGTGGCCTGGGCGTCGTTTTTTTAGGCATGGTTCGAGATTTAGGCCTAAGTGAAGAAGGGGGTGTCTGTTTAATATGCAAGTCCATACGCCTGAATACACCCTCAGAAGCCGGTGCCTGCACAGCTGCTCCAGATCCATCCAAGGTAGAGACATTCGCAGGTTCCATAGCTGAAGCATCATGCGGCATAAACTACTCCGAATGGGTCTCAGTAGAGGCCTGCGAATCAGAAGTAGCGGGTATCAGGGGCTGCGAAAGCACCTCACTAAGTACCGGCAAAATGGCGATTGAGCGTCGTCGGCTGTTTTGGACTTCAGCGGCCTCTGTCTTTATCTTTGCGTTTTTCAGAATCCCGGTAGTCTGATGGCTAACCAACGACATTTCTAGATAATTAAACAGAGAACCGAAATATTTAGAGGTGAAAATATACATACAGATGAAGGATAGTGAGCTGATTAAATAAAGCACAAAACCGACAGCAAGGTACGTCATGGTCAGGGCCTAGGCAAGGAATACAGTTCGAATGAAAATCTTTGAGATATTTGCTTTCCACAAGTAATGCAATTATTATCTTTTACTGACATCAGTAAGGAACAAGAAAAAGTTTCCCCAACGGGGTACTTAGCTTTAGTTGGAGACTTCGGTTCTGAAACTCTAAAACGAAAATTTCAGGAGTCGGCTGACCAGCACTTGCAAATTGCTTCTGCTTCAGGCACCGCACGGCAAGAAAGACTGAATTAATGGCATTGGCTGCATGTTTTATACCCCCGACGACCTGACATCATGGAAGAAGGGACAGCAAACAACGCAGGACCCAAGACTTTGTTAATCAGGCCGACTGAGGGCTACCTGCAAGCAGATAACCCAAATATAATGACTGCAACAGTGAAACAAGAAGAACATCTGTAAATAGACAATTATCAGGCACACCATTCTCTGGGAAATCAGCCATCCTTCAAAAACGAGTACCACAAAGGTCATTACTTGTTCCCCCTTTGCTGTGCTCCATCTTTATAGATGGACTTCACATACCTCATCTCCTCAGTCTAACTCCATGCAGGTGGCATGATATTTTTACGCAAATAAGTTGGTACGTAACCTCCAGAAAGACCTGCAAGCAAGTTTACTAGTCCTAATCCACTTGATTTCAAACAAAGCCTTCTTAACTAACAAACCCTAAACTACGACTTCGCACCAGAGAAAAACTTAACATAAAACTCCTTAAATAGCTATGAGACCACCACACCACAGAAAACAGTGCTTTTTTTCAGTGGCATTTGGATTGAAGACCCCCCTACTCCTACACACACACACACACACACACACACACACACACACACACACACACACACACACACACACACACACACACACACACACACACACACACACACACACACACAAACTTCTCCCTCTACCTTGACTATACAAAGAAAAAAGGTCAACCCTCGCCTAGTATGGAACAATACAATCTTCCATTTTCTTAGTAAAGCCTCCAGAACAATCAAAGACATTATTTCCAACATGAACACGGACTCCTCTCCAACATTTCAGCATCAAAAAACAATTCCACACACATATTTAAACAACCAGAAAAGTCTCCAGATTTATTACTTAGTCCCCTAAAATGAGCACCACTATAAGATCACTTCTGGGTCTATAATACATCAAACTTTCTACAAACAAAAGATGCCTCATCTTACCCTAACTTTAAAAATGATCTAAATACTCACCTCCTTTTATCAGCCAAATGTCACTCTCTCTCTTCCAACCATATCAGCTAAGCTGAACTAGATCACTCTCACTCTCCTACATGTAACACTAATATTGCATCTCGTATAGCATGTTCTATTGTACCAATCTACTCTTCTCACTCACAATCTTTTACTTAACTTTTTCTTCCAAAAACTCCTTGCAACTACTCAAGCTAACATCCTTTATTTAACTATCCTATCATTCCCTCATAGCACATGGTTGTAAAGATCAGAAACCCACTTTTTCAAATGGTATTCATCCTGACTTACTGCAAATAATGTACATTACAACTGTATACACCCCAATGGTTGAGCAGTCTGGAAGTGTAACAGGCAAATATAGGTAATGTTTTAAAACAGACCATGTTGCAACTTTAGGCAAAGAAGTGGGATT
>NC_056738.1:500135707-500195685 GCF_019279795.1 Protopterus annectens
TCTCCTTTCTTGTCAACTTTTTGGGGGATTTGAGCTCCAGAGATCAATGAAGCAGGTTTAGAGGGTAGCAAGTCTCTCCTTGTCAGAGCTCTCAGATTGAAGGCTTTACAAAATGTCACAGTCCAAGTCAAAGTGCGCTGGGCCTAAACAGAAGACGCATTTTGAATGAGCATCTGAAATATGAATTTATGGTAACCGGTTTCTCTGACATAAGGCACAGTAAAGGAAAACAATTTTTTTTAATATGCAAATAAACTAGCAAGAAAATACCAGCAAGGATAATAGGAATACTATTAAATATAAAAAAAACAGCAATTAAAGTACATTCAAAAAGTGAGTATGTAACAGTTTTCTACATAGGAAAAATGGGGAGAAATCTAAAGAGAATAGAAGATTATAACAGGATTGCACAAGAAAAGCTACAATAGAAAATTTAACTTTCACTCTCTGAAAATATGCTCGCTCAAGAGTAAGCAGTGACCACATCCGAACGCTTAGGTGGCAAACAAGATCTGAGGTATGTTAGGTGACTAGGGCATTATGGATAAAGGGAACAGTGAGAGTTTCAGTATTCCACAAGCCAGAAGAAGTCTGATCCAACCCTACAGTTGAGTAATGAGTGAAAATGACAATATTAGATCTAATGATATATTATAGTATTTACAGAATGACTATGAATGCACCGATTATTATCACTGCAAAGAATACTTCTTACTGATAACATTGCTAGTAGTAAAGTTTTAATAGCTTCTATTGTTCACATAATTTTTACATTTGTTTACCTTAAGCATTTTAAGTTCATTTTTCAGAAAATGATCTGGAATGCAAGGATGTGTGTAGGTTGCTACAGGTGCGTCATTACACACCATATAAAAAAGTGTTAATGAGTTAAGGCTGAGTTTTAGCAGTGATGGCCATTTCTTTAAACCAGTTGAAGTAGTCCATAAAAAATTTATACATACTTGGCTCATCTGAGAGGAGGGCAGTCATAACATATTTAAGTTTGTTCTGCATGTTTTCTTCTGATTAAGGTAAAGGGTATACAAATGAGTCAATGGTTGCTTTTAAATACTTGTGCCAGGTCTTGCTGCTTTGTTATAATTCAGCAGTTAGTTGAGATGTTTTTCTTCTCCTAGTTGCAACTATAAAGACTGTGCAATGGATCAAGGACAAAATAATGTAAATGATTGTGGTTATCAGTCTCAATTTGTTCAGAACTTCTTGCTTTTTCTAATTAAGTTATCTAGTGGTGACTAATGTAGGTGGAATGGACTGAAATTTGACTGGCCATATGGTCATGATTATGTTGTGGTCACAGTCAACTAAGGAAAAATGGAGGTTTTTTAACAGCTTTCATAGTGAGTAACCAAACTACAGATGATATGTCTGAGTTATTACTGTATCCAGTAAGAGTTACTCACAGTTGTATTTTATGGGAAACAGTAAAAAGCATAGGCAATTGTCTTCATGATGGTTAAAGACCATCACTTAGAATGAAGCTGTTTTTACAATGTATGACAAAAGCAGTCACTTCTAGGAGTATTACTGAATTTATTACCATTATTTTAAAGAATATACCTTCCACAGGTTAAGGTTTATTCATTCATATTCCTTTCAAGCTGGAGGCAGTCACCATAATGGAAGCACGGACCCAGGTTTACAGTATGGGAATACCACAAACAGTTCAAAACTGGGTCTATATTAGAACATCGAAGTTTGAGAACTTTGAATGTTCTAATATAGACCCCTATTCAGCGAAAGCTGAAAATAGCGAAGTTAAAGAAAACCGAATTCTTGTCCGTTCCTGTAGCTTCGTTATTTTCAGCACTGTGGTGGAAAGTTATGGGTCGGGTTCAGGTAAGTGTGCGATTGTGTGGACATGAGGGTTAGGTGAGTTAGTGTTAGGGCGCGGGTCAGTTAATTGTACGAATGTGTGGCCGTGAGGGTTAGGACGGGGTAGGCGAGTTAGGGTTAGGGCGCAGGTGAGGTGTGTGCGATAGTGACCGACCTTAGGATTAGGGTTTGGGTTAAGGTAAGTGGGTAGATAGTGGTGTATGTACAGTTTAGTGTAGGGTTAGATGCAAGACTTAAGGTGTATGTGTGTGGATTGCTGTTTGTTTGGTGCGTTTGTGTTGTGCGTACATGTGTTTTGGAACAGCTAATTTTTTCCCTAGGAAAAAATTTGCTGTTCTGAATTTTCGATGTTATCAGTTTTCGCTTAATAGGGGTCGATATTAGAACATTCGAAGTTCTGAAACTTCGATGTTCTAATATTGACCCTTGAAATCTGCAGTAGCTGACAGCATAACACTCTAGTGCAGTATATCAGACAACCAGCTTATTTTTCATACAAAATATCTGTGTTTTTCTCTTTACAGTATGACATCTGATTGTGTCTTGTGCCAGAGCATTAAGCCTCCCTAATCTACATTTTACATACCACATAGTTTGGGGTTCCTGATGAGGAGCTGGCATTGCTGACCCTACAGATGCACACATTTACTCATGTTTTTACACAGATTAGCCTTGAACTCGAGAATAGCTGTCCTTTACACAAAACGCTCTCAAAATTCCTTGAATTGTTTTCAAACCTTGGCACTGGTTTCAGAAATGTCTTCAGTTTACACCACTACACATTCATTTTCCTCAGAATCTTGTTAAATCTGAAAACATAGCTAGTTTAGAAGAATCTATAGCAGCTCTATCATTACTAGGAGGAATATATAGAACTGAATTACTGAATTATTAAACAAAGGCCTGATTGCAGTAAGACTGATGAGCATCTGTGCTTTTTCTGTCTTACTCATGCAGCTGTGCCTTTGGCACATTTTATACTTAAATGATTTTATTTTTATTTTAATTTTTGTAAATGAGAACATATCTGGTTGATATTCTCACTGCCTGTGTGCAGACTATTTATTGCTGAAGCACTTGCTCTAGTTGCTTCCAGGTCACCTTTGACACGGTCTGTGATCTTTAGTAATTTTTTTGAATAGAAATGCTACTAATACACACATGTGCTGCATGCAGCTACACTGATACAGATACAGTCTATACAATTATTTAGGTTAGTAATGCTAGGGGATCATGCCTCCCTAATGGATTTTGACTAATAAAACAGAAACAGAAAACAGGGAGACAAGTATGAAAAACGGAATTACGTACAGCCTACATGCTTTAGACTTTGAACATCCCTGGAATGGTCATACCCTGGATTATTCTGTAAAGATTTGAGACTGAAAGTGATTTTTTTTTGTTTTAAGTGACTATATTAGCTATCTGAATTAGTTATATAAAAAAATGACCCATGAGAAGCAACCTGCGTTAACTTTTATGACAATGGAGATTATAGAAATCTAAAAAAAATTACCACCAGTGCAACTGAACAAATTTCTTTAAATCTTTATAATTCAACTAAATAAAATTGCTAGCTATACAGCCTGGCTTGTCCTGCACATTTTGATCAGGAGAGAGAAATCAAAGCAAACTGCAGTAAGACTTTAAAATTGTCCTTAAAAATATCAATACTTATTCTATTTAATTATATAGGTTTGATTAACAAAATAAGGTTTTTCACTTGCGTACTTGACCTCTTGATAGGCTATGTCAAGCTTTAAGTTCTAGGGGTCAAGTACATTTTTCATTTGCAGACTGATTCTATACTAACATTTCAATATACTTCCTGCTATGGCCTGCTTATTTAAAAAATACATTTAAAAGTCTTCTAAGTAATGGTTACTTTACATGATAAAATACTAATCTACACATCTCTGGATTTAGGAACTTCAATGAACATACTTAATCAGCATTTTATATTAGAGTTTTGTTACTATATAATTAACTTTAAGTGACCAAGTTACTTAAAATGCTTTTGATTCTGTGCTTTTCTAATAGACAACCAAACATAACTGATAAAAGTTTTCCACGTTAACATTTTTAAATAAAAACAAACAGTGATGAGAAAAATAGAATAAAAATAAAGGAAAATGTAAAGAAATAAAGATTATGAGTTTTACTAATTTAGCATTCATTTTCAAATATGCATTACTACTCTCTCTTTACGTTTAAATAAACTGTGAAAGAGTGTGAGAAGGAGAGAGAAGGTTAAATGAAGAGAATTTACTTGTTTCACATAATATTTGTAAAAGAAGATAAAGGGAAATGGTATATTAAATCAGTACACAGTATACTGTACACGTGCACAATCTACTTCATGGACTACCTTCTTATGCAGGAAAAAGTTGTTTTCGGCTTTTCCCGGTTAGGGGTCGCCACAGCGGAACTCCGGTCTGCTAATGATTGGTAGTTGATTTTTACGTGCCAAGTTACCAGCCCTGACGCACAACCTTCAACGAAGGTACGCCCACTCACGCACGTCTCCATGCAGAAGAAGCTCTAGCTGAGAATCGAACCAAATAACTTAGTAAACCACTTATGCTATTTACTTGACTAATGGGTGTCATATTAAATCAAGGAGAAAGCAGTGAATACAAATACTCTACCTTGGATATAGTAGTGCTTTTACAAGAATAGTCAACATTCTGCATAAATAGATTTACAGATTTTCTCATTTTCCTTTCTCTGTATTTTATATTTCATATTACTATTATGCAGCTGAACTCTATATATAAAGATAATGGTATAACAGTAGTGGAGGGAATTGAAAAAATGAAAGGAAACAGGCAAAAAAAGAAAAGGAGAAGATATTTAACTTACTAAATAGTTTCAGTTTACTCAGGTTCAGTTATATTAAAATTTACTCAGCTAGCTTAGGATTTGTTTAAGCAATAATCAGTTTTTTGTTCACTTCATGGGCAGTAGGTTGTTGGCAGTATAACAGCTGCGTCAGTAATTAGTTTATTTTTGAGTGGCCTAAATGAGCATGGAATTTTCAGACTTCAGGTGAGTACCAATAAACTCTATGCACTGCAAAACGTATAATTTTGTTTGTGTATGTCAAGTTCAACATGCTAATCCATATGATGAAACAGTATTAAATATATGATTTAATGCATTTTGGAAATAGCTTAGAGTATCACATTTTTAGCGAGTGAAAACCATCACATGTTCTCATCACATTTTTACATATATGGACTGCGGTGGTGGTGCTGCGGTAGAGTTGTCGCCTCACAATAAGACGTCCTGTTCGATTCTCATCTAGAGCTTCTTCTTAGTGGAGACATGCGTGAATGGGCGTACCTTCATTGAAGGTTGTGCGTCAGAGCTGGCAACTCGGCACGTAAAAATCTACCGTCAATCATTAGCGGACCGGAGTTCCGCTGTGGCGACCCCTAACCGGGAAAAGCCGAAAGACAATTCCTTGCATATTGCTACAGTTCATGCCTCTATTAGGCAAATGGACATTTTTATTCCTTTATTCATCAAAATTTAGAGAGACAGATGAGAAGATCAAAAGTCAAACTAAAGCTCAAATCAAACAAACTCTGGAGAAGTATGACAAAGGAAAACAAAGTATGTGATGGTCATTCCTTTATCTTGGTTAATTTAAAATTTCAAAATAGATTTACAATGACAGATATTTACAGGGTCCAAAATCTTGTAGAATTTGCAAATAATTTTGATAACTTACTGGAAAATCTGAAAGGTAGACTGACGTATTGTATTTTTAAATCTGATTATACTGTAGCAGAAGACCAAAAAACTTCGGCATCTACTAAAAATGGGTAAAGGCCTTACATTTATAGGACTTGTATGCTTTAAATGATAAAGAATATTCTTAACCCATTATTCAAATGTTTGATAAACTCAGATTATGTACGTCTTTCTCTTCAGAATCTTTTAAAGCATCCTTTTGCTCCCTACATCATAATGACAATACATGGGAAACTAATGACAAAGTATACAAAATAGCCATTACACACCATATCCTTGTGTATGGCTAAACATTTAAGGAATGATTTTAATGGAAATAATTTTCTTAATGACAAAAACACAGGCTGTGCAACTTGAGCAGAATCATGATGATTATTTGAGACTTAGACTGCTGTTGTGTTTGCCTTCATCACCAAAATGTAGGAGACTCTTGGACAAAGGGCAGCCTTTATAAGTTTACTGGAGAAACATTCTGAATTCACTGCTAGAGGATTTGTTAAATTAGTGGTGGCCACGGTGGTGCAGTGATTAGCGTTGTCGCCTCACAGCAAGAGGTTCCCTGGTTCGATCCTCAGCTGGGGTGCCTTCTGTGCGGAGTCTGCATTTCCTCCCTGTGGTCACGTGGGTTTCCTCCGGGTGCTTCGGTTTCCTCCCACATTCCAAAGACATGCTGTAGGTGGATTGGACACACTAAATTGGCCCTATGTGTGAGTGTGTGTGTGTGCCCCTTCTGTGGAAGGTTGAGCGCCGGGCTGGCAACTCGACACCGTAAAACTCCACTGCCAATCATGAGCGGACATGTGATCCACTGTGGTTACCCCTAACTGGGAAAAGCTGAAAGAAGTAGTAGAAGAATAATGACAAAAACAGAGCAAGTGTGCATTATACTTTAAGATTCATTAACACAGTTATATAGAAGAGTTTCAGGGTATTTCTAAACTAGGTAGAAAGACCGATAATTTAAAACGAACATGTTTAGCTAGATCTAAATTCAGAGAAAAATTAAATGTTATGTACTCACCGTAACTAGGCATCTGTGTTGTTCATTTTCTTTCTTCCTCAACGAATGGGTTAGGGATCTGATTTTCGGACCCAGCCTGACTGCACACAGACTTTAGATACAACTCTAGAGATCCTCTTTACCCATAATGCCCTAATCCATTCCCAATACCTCAGATCGAGTTTGTTGCCATAAAATCCCAAATTAGATAAAGAAAGGGACAGCTCAAACAATAGGGCTCAACCCTGGAACTATAAGCTCCAATAAGAAATCCAACAAGTTCCTCCAGCAAATTTATAAAAAGAGAGATAGTTGGGGGGGCTTGAGGAAGAATTAAAATGGACAACACAGATACCTAGCTATGTTAAGTACATAACTTTTAAATCTGATGATGTCCTTTTCATTCTTCCTCAATGAATGGGACAGAGTCCTCAGTGAAATTAATCTTGGGAAGCCCTCATGGAAGGATATTCGAGAACCGCTATGCCAAAGACAGCTCTGCTTCAGGATATTAGAATCAATAGTACAGTAGCAAAAAATAAGGGTGCAAAGCACAGCTAAAGAGTTTAATGAAATAAAAACAGACATACGCTTTGGGGTAAAACCTTTTCTCAAGTCATAAAAACATAATTGTTACAAAAACATTTAAAAAGAACTCTAAAGCAATCAAATTAAAACGTGAAATAAGGCAAAACTTAAGAAAAAAGATCATGATTTGTTAAAACACATAGCATCAACTCATGTTGAACTTGAATGCTCCCTGCAGTTGGTTGTACAGAAACACTAAACAAACAATAAATAACACTATACTCACACCAATCACACGAAATCAGCATGTTGCATTCAAAAACAAGGGTATGAAATCTATTCATTGGTTAAAAGCGTGTCACCTACCCAGGTGTGCTAAAAATATTCCTCAAACTGTGCATCCAATGTCTCTGAGAAAATATCACGGTCATTGGCGGAGGGAGCAACTAAAAACCAATAGGAGATTAGTCCAATACTCAGCAATGATAAAGCAAGAAATCAATAGTGCAATTCAAACCAAAATGTAAGTGGAAAAACAAATATAAACATATAAAAAATATATTGTACAAGTAAAAAATTGTAATAATATTCCAATAGGTGTTAAAATACGGCATATACCAAAAAAAAAATGTAATACTACTATCTTAATAAAAGACAATAAACAGTCTAATTAACGAAACCAGTGATGTAAGAAATATAAAGCGCCACTATTCAGAAAACTAGTTAATATCTTTAATGCAACATCTAAAAATGTAACTGTACCTAAAGCCATTGACTACAAAGCCTGTGATCTCAAAGACACCAGCAAGTAGAGTACAATAAACACAGGCAAAAATAAATGCAACGTCTGATGACCTAGCTAATGAACCACTTATTAAAAGACACACTATGAGCACAATCACATAATCATATAAATCATAAGGATGAAACACGGCAAAAATAAGTAAAAAAAACATTTAAATAAGGCACTATAAATAAATGCGGAGGAAAAAAGCCAATACAAACAAAAGGGGGGCACAAAATGAACAAAGCAAAACATATTAAGAAAAACACATACAGAAAATATAGTAAGAGATGAAACCCAATATAAAGAGAACACTACCACATAAACTGATCACAAAAATATACAGCAACCCAATAATGTAAACTTATACTATAAGTTGCATGAAAACACTAAAAAAAAAAAAAAAAAAAAAAACAACGAACAACAATGTGGTCACACCAATCACATTAAGTCAGTGCGCTACATAGAAAAACAGGAAGCATATGAAATCTATTCATTGTTAAAAAGCATGTTAACTACTCAATCGCACCAAACATAATCCTGACTTCCTCGAACAGTACAACCAATAATGTCTGACAAAATAGCACTGTCGTTGGTAAAAGGAATAACTAAAAACCAATAGGAAATTAAATTCAGCAATACTCGCCAATGACTGCACAAAAAATCCCAGCTACAATTCATATCTAGTGTGCGTGAGGGAACATAAATATATGCAAATAAAATATACTTTCTATATGTAAAACATGTTCTAGTAGATGCGATGCACACAAAAACCTAACACTATATACAAAAACAATATAAATTAATCCGATGACCATATTAAAACCAAGACACTGACATGAAAAACCAATACGAAACGCTGCCGTTCAAAGACTATTTATAACCATTAATCAATCTGTAATGAGTAACAAAAGTAAGAGCACTGGACTAAATGGCTGCTGCGCAAATATCAATACAAGTTCTTGACCAAAAAGCAGATGAAGTGGCCATGGATCTAGCAGAGTCGGTTCTAGGTGGTCTTGGTAGAAAAATGCCTTATTGAGAATAGGTGTAAGAAATGCAAATCAGTAATCCATTTAGCCAACATAACTTTAGAAACTGGAGAATCTAGTCTTCATTCTGTGCAGATAAAAACTTAACTGTCTGTGCCCATCTAGCAGTTGTAGCATGTATTCTCCTTAGTTTGAAAAATTGTGAAAAGAAAACTGGTAAATGAATAGATTCGTTAATGTTAGATTCAGAAGCCACTTTAGGTAATAGGGTTTGTTTGTAAAGTTATCCTGTCTTTATGGAAAATAATGTAGGGAGTCTTAAATGAAAAAGCCTGGAGTTCAGAAATTATTTTAGAAGTGATGGCTACTAGAAAGGCCATTTTCCATAACAGGAATTTTCACTCATTTTCGCTGAAGGTTCAAAGGGTTTTTGATTCAGATTGTAGTACCACAGTCAGATCCCAGAGAGGTGAAGGATCCTTTAAAATTGGGGGTCCAAGGAGAAGAGTGCCTTTCAAAAGAGCTTTACATAACTTGGAATAAGCCAAAGAATAATTTTTCTCTCCTTATGAAAATTTGAAATAGCTGCCAAATGTAGTTTAACCATAGAAAAACTAGCTTCTTTGAAAAGCAACAGCAGAGAACAGGGCAGTAAAAGGGTCAACTTTATTTCTCAATGCCCAAAGAAAAATCTTTTCCATTTGTTCTTGAAAACCTTCTTGGTGGAATCTTTCTGCAAGGATAATAGAATGGCAAGTACAGAGGAAAAAAGCCCAGGCTGTCTGACTATTATTGGAACGAGAGAAACCATGCGGTTAGTTTGAGGGCAAAGATTTGGGATGGCTCATCCCTTAGGGTGCGAGAGGTCATCTGGAGTTGGGTCCAGTATCAAGGGAGGATAGTGAAGACAATACCAAAGGAAGGAGAACCATACTTTTAGAGGCATGTAGGGGGGCAATGACAATGATGGAGCTCTTCAACCAGATTGCTTTCTGTAGAAGTTTGTGGATCAAGGGACATGAGGGAGAAGCGTAAAAGAGACCAGATGGTCAAACATGAACAAGGGCATCTTTTGGTGACTCCCCCTGAGGGGGGGGGGGGGGAGATCAGGGCAAAGTACCTGCTGCACTTCTTGTTGTGGGGGGGGGGGGCGGCACAAAGCGATCACAGCAAGGTTTTCCTCAATGACAGAATTTTTTTTCTGCCACTAATTGAGACACCACTCATGAGGGATCACAATAGGCTTGCTGAGTTTGTCCGATAATGCATTGTTTTTTCCTGGAATGTATGTTGCAACTAGAAAGCAGCTGCTGACCACCCACTGCCACACTCTCACAGCCTCTCAGCAGAAAGGGTAAGACAGGGTTCCCCCATTGTCTGTTAATGTACCAAAGTATAGACATGTTTGTCTGAATCACAATAGCCCCTAGAGAAATGGCACCTTGAAATTCCTGTAGTGTTAACAGGACTGCTCTCATCTCCAGGACACATGGGAATGACAGTCCAAGGCATATGGTCCCCCAAGCAGACCAATTCTCAAGTAATGCCTCCCCCATCCCAACTGGGAGTCATTTGTAGTCACCATGGCCACTAGGTTGGTAAAACAAATGGTCTGCCTAGATAAATGTCATCACCAGTGGATGTGACATTTGCAAACTGGTGTAAGCTTGACTGTAAAAGATAGGGATTGTCGAAGAACAGACCACTGAACAGCTATAACCCATTAATCCCAACACTTGAGAATGAATCTCACTGGAGGAAACAGATAGGAGAGAATATAATGAACCTGAGAAATGAGTATGTCTATGCAATGAGCTGATTAAGATGCAATTTGAGTTGTCGTGCACCAGTAAACTCCAGGCTCTATATTGGCTGTCAGATTTGACTTGGCGTAATTGACTTATTCCCAGCAAGTCACAAATCTGGAACAAATAGTCCCTAGATTGTTAAAGATGCACAGAGGTGGAGGTGAGGAGCCAGTCATCCAGGTATGGAAATGACCCGAATCTTTTTAGTCTCAAGTGAGCTGCCAACACGGCCATACATTTGGTGAACACAGAGGGCTGTGGCGAGTCCAAATGGCAGAGCTCAAAAATCGTTTATGACTGGCACCCAGCCGAAAGCATAAAATATTTTTGGAAGCGCCCTATTTATTTTGATGCGATAGTACGCATCCTGAAGATCTACAGAGCACATCCAATCATACTTGCAAAGAAATGGCAGAATGGACTGGACCTTGACTATTCGGAACTTTGACTTTTTCACTTACTGGCTCAGTTTGCTTAGATCCAAAACTGGTCTCGGGTCCAGTCTTTAAACAGAAGCATGAGTAAGTTCTGAATCCTGTTTGGTCTGGTGGAACCACCTGGATGACTTGTCTAGCAGCTTTTGACTTTCTTGGGCTGTTGCCTTCCTCTGACTGGGTAGAAAATCTGGAAGCTTCTTTCTTTTGCAGACTGGAAAGTTGAGAAATGGATATTATTTTTAACACCCAGATATCTTTTATTATAGTAGTCCAGGCATCTGGGTGCAGGTGCAAAGACAATAGTCCAACTACCTCCAGAGATGGGCAGATGGGCAGCACTTTAGGAGCACTGATAGGGTTTATCCAGAAAAGAATCATGAAAATCCTGATTTTGCAGGTCTCCTCTGCCTCTGAAGGATCTCTGCGCCGATCATGGTAAGGTTCCTAAGATTTGTAAACCCACATTTTCTTACCATCTCTCCGACTTCTAGAGAATGTTCATTAAGGGATAGAAAACTAGATTCCCACAGTCCAGTTTTCCTTCTTGTTCACTGCGGGTAAGCGTTTCTTTCAGACGGACCAAACAAGGAGGTTTCATCAAAGGAAGCATCGACAAAAAGACACCTTGAAAAGCTCTACAAAGTCACATAGCCGCATTCAGGTAGGTCTCCAATGTCTGAACTGATGATGCCCGCGAGGCAACTTCAGTTGCATGAGAGATAAACCTCATGGATGCACTGGAAATTGAAAGAAAAATAAATAGAGTGGCCAGATGCGATGATGATCTTTTGAATTACTCTGTAGACATGGACTCAGAGGTCAAACTCCTCTGCAGCCTTGTAAAGTGTGTTAAATAGTTAAGGGACCTCAAGGTGAAAAGAATGTCACTGAGGAAGAAATTCTCTTTTCAAATCTGTCCAGCTTCCTAGACTCTCTACTTAACAGGTGGGGAGACTAGCTCTGCTAGCTCTTTTTCAGTGGCTGCCTCCACCACCATAGCATCTACTGGGACTCCTTTGCTCGTGAGGTTTACCTTTAGGGGGAACTTGGAATTTGTCAGGTTGGTGTAGTATAGGCTCAACATAATCTAGCTCCTTCCATGCCCAGTGAGAGACTAGAATAATGAGCTCATCTGCCAGGGGGTCACCCAAGACACAGACAGGCCAGAACCAAAAGCCTCTAAAAATAAGATTCCTCTAGAGATGGATTATCAGAAGACAAACCACCTTTTTGTCTAAGGATCTGCAATAGGTCTCCAAAGAAGACATCATCAGGTGGTGATATTGAAGATACTTATTTCGAGGAAGGGAAAGTATCCCCAAGGAGAGATTCTAATGAGGAATTTATGTGCCTCCTCTTGCATGTCCTCTTCTGCTGGATCTCATTGGGGGGGGGGGGGGGGTTCAGGGGCGGTATCAGAAGAGAAGGGGAGTTCTTCTGTGGAGACCAACTGGAAGCTAGGTGAAACAGGCCTGATGGACTCAGAGCTCCGATACAAAAAGGGAACAGGAAGTGGATGAAAGACTGGATCTCTAGAAAGAAAAAAAGCCCTTTTCACACCCTCCAAGGCAGACGAACCAGGAGAAGCTGTGGCCATCTGCGCCACAGCAGAGACTTCCAATATGGGTAGATCAATACTCTGACTGTTTCCATGCCTGGAGGAGGAAATCGACCCAAGCTGTCCAGCACCGAGGCTCCAAGGGGCAGGAATGGATCAGGCAACATCAGAGTAGATCCCGGCCCCATGGATCTGACAGACACTTCGGCTCAGGGAACTGTTTTGATCTGAAGGACTGTGAGCAGAACTAGTCAGGGATGCTAGGTTGTGGAAATAATTCTCTTAGAATTTAACTCCAGAACTCTTGGTGCTGGCGGATCCTGGGGCTCTACAACCAAAGGGATGCTGTCAGAGTCGAGGAAGTAATTATCTTCAGATCTGACTCTGGAACTCCTGGGGCTGGCATATCCTAAGGCTCCACAACCGAAGGACAGATTGGAGAAAGAGATAATACAGTGCCAGTACTGACCAGAAGACTCATGGATCCAATAGGGGATGGAGACAAAGGACCTCCATTTGGATCTGAGCTCTGAGGAACTTTCACATCAGCCTATGTCCACTTCGAAAATATTTCTGTAGGACCTGGAGGATGTGGTAGACTGGGGCCTAGAGTGCTTTTTTGGAAGTCTGCATACAGGGTGAATGGAGCCTAGGGGAGACCAGATCCAAAATGAACTCTGGGGAGCGAGCTCTTGGAGTATATGAAGTTCTAGGTTTCGGATCCCAAGCCTTGGGACACAAACTGGCTGCGAGGCTTGCTGAAATAAATGACTGGATCTGATCTGAAGCTTTAGGATCCAAAGATTTTGGATCCGGAGTGTGTACTTTCGGGTCCAAGGACGTCAGATCCAATAGTTTTGAAACTTTCAGAAACTGTTCCGAAGTCCTGGAGAACTTCAGTGGAGTGTGTTTTCTATGGTCTGAAGGAGTTTTAGAAGTTTTACTGGGGGGCTTTTGCCCCTGAAGAAGATGTAGTTGAAGGAGGAAGTAGAACCTTCGGAATACTTTGAACAATCTTAAAGGCAAGCATGGAAGGAATCCCAAACACAAGTTTTAACTACTAAGAGCTTTTGTTTTTGTGTTTGGGAACAAAAGTGCTTGGTAGTTAAAACTTGTGTTTGGGACTCCTGCCATGCTTGCCTTTGTAGAATTGTTCAAAGTTCACTTTTTTTTTTTTAAATTCTACTCCACTTTGTTGTTCAGACCCTTCAGTATATTTTTACTGCATCTGTCAGCAAACGCCCTTGTATTAAAAAAGCAGCACACACTGAGCAAGACAATTTATGCGCTCCTTGTGGACATACGGGCATAAAAATTCAGAGGAAGTGCATTTTTTTAAAACCATTACAGTTGAAAAACAAAAAATATAGACAAAATATAGAATAAAAGCTTTTTTGTTAAGAAATATTTAAGAAAGAAAAATTTACCAGCAGTGGTAATTAAGAAATACCCTGTAACAGAGGACAGAAAGGAAATTCCCAACTATGGTAACAATAAGAATATGCTATATAAAAATACAGTAAACTGTACAGCTAAGAATATAGCCTCTCTCCACTCCCTCACCCAAATCGTTTTTCATAATGTTGAAAACTGGTTTATGCAACACTGCCTCCTCCTCAATCCCCAAAAAACTAACTACTCATTTTTACTCCAACTCATAAAATTACCTAGTCCATTCTTCTCTATAACATCTAACAATGGCACCAACATAACCCCAGATACTACAACCCGCCTACTAGGTGTAACAATTGATAATCGACTTAGCTATGATGACCACATCAACTCCACCATAAAGTCTGTTAACAAAAAACTTGGTACCCTCTATAGAATTCAACCCTTCCTTACCCCTTCTACAAGGAAAACTATTGCCCAGACCCACCTCATTTCCACCCTTTTCTATGCCTCTGTTATATATACCAACCTATCCAAAAATACCCTCTCTAAACTCTCTACTTGTCATAACAGCATAGCTAGATTTGTCACATGCTCCCCCTTTAAAACTCACCACTGCAGAAACCTCAAACAACTCGAATGGCTAGAATTGCAAAATCACATACTCTGTCAACAACTACTCATCACTCAAAAGATCCTATACCACCCTAATAACACCCCTATCCTCACCAATCTAATTACACCATATAAAAATCTAGCTACACTTCGCTCAGCTAATAAACTTCTAGTTTCCTCTTTTAAATCTATCAAAGCTGGTGATTCACTTTTCTCAAACACTGCAGGTAAAAACTGGAATCAGCTTCCCTCTGAATTATCAACCCTTGCTTCAACTTCCCTTTTTAAAAAACATCTTAAAGAGCATCTGAAAACTCATTGGCTTTGTCCATGTACTAACCCAGACTGTTATCCCTTTCCCCTTCCTGCTCTATTCCTCTAACCTATGCCTCCAAAACTAATTATTACTCTTTTCTTCACAACATGACGATAACATATAACTTCTTTCTTAACTGAGCTGTGCTCATAGCTTCTAGTGTTTGATATATTTAGTATAACTTTTACTAAAATTTTTAGTGTTCTGTTGAACAATGCTGTTTCTGTATTGTGCTCTTATGTCCTTGTACAATTTTATTTTGTCACCGTTTATGCTTGGAGCTTTTCTCCCCGGGCCTCTACTGAAAATGGACATATATCCAGCTAGACTAGCCCGGTCAACAAATGTAAAAATAAAAAATAAAAAATAAAATAAATAAAATAAACTACTCTGACTCAGAAAAAGAAACCAGAAACTAAGATGAAGGTTGCAGTAAAAGGTTGGAATTTAAGATAGGAAAGTTAATTTTAACTAAAAAAAAAAAAAAAAAAAAGTATGAAAGCTTGACAAACATGCTCAAGAGAAGGACCCTACTTTTGAGCACAATGGTGGCAAACAAGATCTGAGGTATTGGGAATGGATTAGGGCATTATGGGTAGCGGGAGGAGCTCGAGAGTTGGATCCAAAGTATGTGGCTAAGTTGGACCCGAGGATCAGATCCATAAACCATTCATTAAGGAAGAATGAAAAGGACGGCATCGGATACTATATTCATAAATGTGGTCAAAGCTTTACAAGCAGCAGATAATTAGATTATGATAAAAAAGCAATGCACGAAAAGAATAAGGGATAAGAATGTGTTCAGATTTAGAGACAGGTGAGAATCTCAAAACTCAAATTAAAGCTTAAATCAAACAAAAAGTATAAATATTAAATCCTAATAAAACACACATGGATACAGATACTGTAATTAAATTAATAAGCATGAAGTATCAAACAATACCAAGTCTGACACCAATGACTGTTACGGATAACAGCAGCAACAGAATGTGTGTAACAGGTCACATCAGAAAATAAGACACCAAGCATCAAACGGGTAATAACAGAACATTACATATTGCTTCCCACACACCCTAGGAAGCAATAGATTGCATCACAAAGATTAAAGAAAAGGCTTCAAGGATCAAAATGGTCAGTCCTGAACTTTACAAACTTCCTTGAAATGTTATTTTACTGTTGCATACAGTTTTGAATAATAAATCTGCAACAGCAAATACCACTTTCCTAGAAATATACTATAATTTCACCTATTTTAAGATGTAAAAACATTGAGCATTTTAACTTTTTTCTTCATTAAATACAGATTACAAAGTTCTTATGTCAATGACCAGAAGATCAAATAATTTTTACCTTCAAGACCGTTTTGTAAATTTGAGTTCTCCAGACCTTTCTGTGTTAGAAGGAAGCCTTCCAGCTCATCAATTGGAGTGGTAAGCACCAGGTAGCCCATCTACCACAACAGGAGTGGTTTCTGGCCCTGAAATTGTAGTTTATTGGCAGTTTGGGCAGTATTTCTATCCCTTTCAACTTTCTGGTTTAAAAGTCTGTGTTTGCTTGCCGCTCAGCTGGGTTAAACTATTGCCAGTGCCAGAAAGGCTACTCTTCCGTTTTTCCCTTACATCTTGCTAGTTCTCTTCTCTCGCTTTTTGTAGTAATTATTGTAGCACATATAAGTGCTATCAACACTAGACGTCCTATCAGGAAATGGCTCCAGTACTTAGTAATGATGACCATCCCTCCTGGCATGTCTAAAGGTCAGCTCCCTGCGCTTTCTCCTATTAACCTGGTGAGCTTGGGTATTCTGAGGCAGTGTAGCAACTGCCCCATGTACACAGACAATCCTCTTATCTCCCAACACTCAGACGTGTGAAAGATGCACTTCTCTCCAAACTGGAAGCCATGCACTCTCCAGCCAAAACCGGAATAGCTGGTCAAGAGAAGAGTGTCAATACGTGCACCACACCACATGGAACACAGTCCTCCAGAACACCCACCATCACAGCCCTCACATAAAAACACAAACCCACCTTCACGCTGGCTCACAATAGAAACATACCCAAACAGCAGAGACCTCCATGGCAGAAATGCACTTTACCACCACAACACAGCACATATCACAAGACGCATAGCTCACCTACACAGTGTGCCTCTCAACCTAAGCCCCCAAGACAAAAACAGCTTGCCCAATACAATAATCATAGGTGACTCAAGAGAGAGGCACACTGGTTGAGTAAAGAGAAGGTAACAGTCAGCTGTCTATCAGGTGCCAGAAACAGACAACACACGCACTCAGGTCACTCCACAACAAGTACAAGTATGACTGATTGTCCACGTGGGTGTGAATGAATGACTGGAGACTCACCTCCCAGGACTACATGAAAAGGGACATGGTGGAGCTCTCAGATTATGTGGCCCAGGCAGGTATGACCCTAGACCTGACAATGATACTGCAGTACAAACAGAAAATGATGACTTCAACAATTGGCTAAGTTCCTGGTGTCATTCTAAGGGGATCCTGGATCTGTCTGCTTGAGAGGACAGACAGATCTCAATGCTTTGCCAGCGATGGCCTGCATCCGTCACCTCTGGGTTTCTGGGTACTGGCTAAGGCTCTTGCCACCCATATAGTGCCTTTTTAGGTGGTATTCCAAAGACCAAAATTACCACCGTAATGGCTATAAATAAATGCAATCTGAGGGTCATGCTGCTCAATGCTAGAAATCTCAATATCAAGAAGCACTCCTCAAAATGGAGAGCATCAACATTTGTGCTATAATGGAGACCTGGTTTAAAAGCAGCTGAAAGCACCCCTGCGCTACCATGCTATAACTCATACCACCGCCTTTGGAGCTTTGGTCCATGTTCTAGGGCTGAAAGGTGTGGAGTCTCCATATTCATAAAGGATATGCACACCTCCAGACTAGCAAGCCCAGCATAACGCATCCGATTTACTCCAGGTACAACTAACACTGGGTAAGACGGCGATTTAGATCATAGCCTGCTATAGGTCCCCAACTATATCCCAAGACTCTCACTCCACATTCCTAAGCACCCTGGAAACTAAGATCCAACCCAACACTCTCATACTAGGTGACTTCAGCTACCCCGCCATCAACTAGGAAAACTAGTCCTGCACCAATGCACTGGCCCAACGCTTCCTGGAATTCATCAATTGCAATGCCCTGGACCAGCTCATTCTTACCCCCACTACAGGAAGCAACAGCTTTGACCTGGTTATTACTAACATGGGCAACCATTGCTCTGCAGCAATAGTCAATTCCTCCCTGGTTAGATCTGACTACAAACTAATGACCATGGAAATCCACATCTCACCCACACCCCCAGCAAAGGTATCCACCATGAAAAACTTCTCCAAAGCTGACTTTGGACTCCTAAAAACAGACGTGGATAACTTCACAGCCCCCATGCCAATGGAAAACAGATGCAGGACTGCCAAATCATACACCAATGCACTGTACAAACATGTACATAAATGAATGGAACTAGCCATACCCAAGAGAACCAAGATGATCTCCTCCAAAAAAAGGAAGCCAATCTGGTGGTCCCCTGCCATTAATAAACTCAAACAGAAGGAAGAAAATGTTGCAGAAAAAGGTGAAATCCCAAGACTGGAAAAATTCCCTCATTAGCCTCAACAAAAGGTTGAGATCCCTCATCAAAACCTCAAAAGCCAGCTAAGGCAGAACTGTGGCAGCCACTAACAACCACAAAGCCTTCTATAGTTATATCAAGAATCTCCATGGCAATACCCAGATTTGCTCTGAGTTACTGCACAATGTACCTCCTATACTAAGCCAACAGATATTGCCAACATACTGGCCCGACAGATTCAGTGCCAACTTTACCCCTCTCTCTCCCCCTAAAGGACCAGTCTCAATACCGGAAGAATGCCAGGCACCCAGCATTACTGCAGCACAGGTTAAAGCTTCATTGTCCAAGGTAAAGAATGCAGCTTCCATCGGACCAGACAATATCCCTGGCTGTGTCCTACATGAATTACAAAGTGAACTGGCACCACATGTGTGGGCGCTGTTCACTCAGCCTCACCTCAGGCTTTGTATCTACCGAATAAGCACACTGCCACAGTAATCCCTCTCCATAAAAAGAGGAGCAACTACAGACCCTGAAAATTATTGCCCCATTAGCCTGACGAGTCTGATATGTAAGGCTATAGAGCGCATCATCATGGACCTAATTAACAAGGATACAGGGAATCTCCAAACTCTAGATCCCATGCAATTTGGTTTTCTGAAAGGTAGATCATGCCTGCTCAACCTGGTTGACTTCTTTGAGTCAGTCACCAGAGCTGTGGATGAGGGTAAGGCAGCTTATACAGCCTACCTCGATCTGGCCAAGGCCTTGGATACCATTCCTCACTCAGGAATTATTGATAAACTCACCAAACTGGGCATCAACCCTTATATCGTTAGGTGGGTTGCAAATTGGCTCACAGATAGAACCCACAATGTGAAAGCAGCGGACTCCAAGTCAGACTGCCGACCAGTCCAAAATAGAGCCCCACAGGGATCAGTCCTGGGTCCTCTCCTGTTTGGCATCTACTTCTCAGAAGTCCAGGCCAACACTGAGGGACACTGGCTGACCAAGTTCTCAAATGACTGCAAGCTGGAAGCCATTACTAACTCCCCAAGTGATGTAGACATACTACAGAAAGGCCTCACTGAAACAAAGGACTGGTATCAAAACCATGGCCTTAAGCTTAATGCCAAAAAATGTGTCATCCCCTTTGGGGAAAAACTCAGTTCCCACTAATTACCACATAAATGGGAGCCCACTGAATACTAAAGGCGTTATAAAGAGATCTGGGGACACAGGTTGACAGCAACCTCTCCTTCTACCACCACATTGCCACTGTGGTTAGGAAGTTCTTATATGGGGCACATCTCATTACCAAGGGTTTTGCACCCAGGAAGAAAGAGGTAATCATCTCTCGCTACTCTTCACTCATTAGACCAAAAGTATAATGCCCCATTTGGCATGTACCTCACTAGACACTTGCAACAGCTGGAGAGGCCACAAAAGTACCTCATGAAGAGGATCCTAGGCCTTAAACATGTCCTACACGGACAGACAACTCCAGCTATTCTCTGTCTCATATTATCTACTAAGAGGCAATCTCTGCTTGACTTACAAAGCCATGTCTGACCCAGCTCGGTTAGAAATGCTACATCTAAAGAAATCACAATCCCTCTGCACCACACTCTCCAGAGAACTCAATCTCATTACCACTATCAACAGAACATGCTGAAGGGACAGGTTGATAACCCAGAGACTGCCCATGCTCTGGAATAGACTTCCCATACATGTCAAGCAAAGCACCTTACTTGCCCTCTTCAAGAGAAATCTTGACGAGTGGATGGGAAATAAAAAGTTCACCTCAGGGACCGCTCCAGTGGCTCTACTTGTTACAGGCACTGAGAACTAACGTTGGGCGGCACAATGCCAGGGCACTTCTATGGGCTAGGCTTGCAAAGGCTCCAGGGCCATTTGCCTAGTACACACCTATGAACCTATAAAAATTATCAGAATCGATTTACAATAAAGAAGAAAACATTTTATCTAGAGAATTATACTAATGGACTATAATGAACAATCTGCTTTGATATGGTGGTATTTGACTCATTAAATTGATAACACTGGTTTTAAAACTCACAGGATTTTTGTTTTCCATTACCATTGACTGTTAAGTCTGTATCATTCCCTTAATTATTTTAAAGGCTACTGTGTATTTATCCTAGGCAAAAAAAGTAAAGAACAAAGCAAAACTATTTGCTTTGGTAAGAGACCACAGTCAACTGTAAAAAGGAACATCTGTACAAAATATGAAATACAGAACAGACAAATCTGCACTTCAGACATCAAGCTATACAGAACTTCGATAACACTAACTGTGAAAAAATGTTATATCCTGAATACAATGGGATGCCAAGTAATACTGGTTATTAACCAAAGTGTAATTATATTTTATCAAGGAACAGCACTTAACTTGTCGGAACTGGTCAGAGATTTGGGATGCATGACTAGGCTTAAAAAGGCCCTTGTGGTCGTTAGCCCAGTAAACACCTATGAGCGTGCAAGTGGAACTGTACCAAACAATATCCACACAAGCAGGCAGAGGTCAGAAAATACAGAAATTCACAGCACTAATGAAATAATCTGACCACCACAACTGCTAGCCCATAAAAACTCTGCAGGCTTTAATGCAAAAGCAAAAGGTAAGCTCTTTCACGGTGTAACCACCCTGCTTCTTCAGACCGCATAAATACAATAAAAAACAAAACAAGTTACATAAAGAAATTTAAAATCTAATACACAGTCAACTACAAATGATATCGCATCATAATTAGTCAAAGAATCAAATCCAGAACTCAAACAAAAACGATTAAAAACACCCAATTTAATTGTAAATGGTTATTTGTTAAAATTAACTACAATGATAAACTTGAGCTAAAGCCATTTTTCATTTGAAGAGAAGGGTTTTCGAAATATTCATTCTAAAGCTTCTTTACAGAGTTCAGTCCAGTTATTTGTCCTCAGCTTATACACAAAGCAGGTTAAACAACAATTCCGTAGACTTAGAAATATAAAGAAAAATGACTAATTTTTGCTCACTGACCAGATTCATCTTGCAAGCCCAGAACAAATGACCTCCATACTCCTTTCTTATTTACACAAGAAGAAACCATAAGAAAACTGCCCGTTTTGAAAGTAATTAGATTTTTTTTTTTTTTTTGGTGGAACTAATTTTCATAACATGTTGAAATGGGATAGAAATTATGTTTTTCTCCAAGTACTAAAACTTACCATGAGCGCAGATGTCTGAAAGATCACTGCTGCAGTAGTCTAAACTATATAGGTTATATCCCACATATGACACAGACAGTGGCCAGCTTCCAAAGCTTATGGGTACCTTACATGCACCCAAAACATTAGTCAGATGAAGCTGAGTTGACTACAGACAGGTTTGGGTACCAAACCTGTCAGGACTTTCCTGCCAAATGAGGGAGGTCGAGCCCAGAGAGGACATTGCTAGGAACATTAAAAACAAAATGTCCACACCCCAGCATAACACACACACACACACACACACACACACACACACACACACACACACACACACACACAATGAAGGAAGGGAGCAACTACTGTGGCTGGATCATCTACTGTTACAGTAAGTTTATTTACAGAAGTGTACCATATTTTTCATATTGATCACTCTTGCAGTAGCCTAAACTAGATGGGTAGATTATCATAACTTAGAACAAATGGAAGGAATGGTCCTAGCAAAGCAACGCATGACCTGTATTTGGAGAAGGAATCCAGCTTGTAGTGCTTTGTAAAAGTATATACAGAGAAACAACTGCTGCTTCTAGAATACTTTGAGTCTAACCCTTTCCAAAAAGCCATAGAATAAATTCACAATACAAAAAGGTCACATTTATATTAACCCATTGCCCATCAAACTGAATTAATCAATTACCCATTTACAATGTTAAATGTGCAAAACCACATTTTTTAAAACTTCATTCACATTCAATTAAACAATAAATACAATAACTCAAACAATAAATACAATAACTAGCTAACTAAATAAATATATATTTATAAAGTCAAACTGGCATTGAAAAAGGGGGATACCTTGCCAGACATGAAATGACCAAGAAATTAACCTTGACAGAGGATCAAGACATGCCATAAGAAGCCCATATAAATAGTATTAAACCAGAGAAACAATAGCCCTGAAATTGGTACTGGTTATATTGTTGGCACAGACTATAAAACCTTCTACATTTGCCAATATGGTTTTGTAGTAGCAGGCTCTGCCTCCATTACCTGCTGCAGGTACTGAGATCCTATAATCCCAGGCAGTCAGATGAAGTTGCACCAAACACCCCAGTTCTAGTGTGAACAGATCCAGTCTGTAAGGAAGCTTTTGGTAATTGCCCTAGCCAATTGCAAAAGGGAGAACCATTGCTGCTTGGACCAGGGGGTAGTGGTCACCACAAACATTTTGGTGGACTCCACAAGAACATTCGGAAGTACTTGTATCCAAAGTAGAAATGGTAGAAAAGCAAAAGCTGCCAAAACTTCCAGATATTCTTGTATGTATCCCTGGAGTAAAATTTTGCCAAAGGATCGTTTAGCACATGAGGAGTCTTGCAAGAGGTACCATGAATGCCATGGGACCCAGAATCCTGAGGTACTCCCCCACAGCGACAGAAGTATGAATGGAAAACCCATCAAACAGATCAAAATATGCGTCACTTTTTTCCTGGTGAAGAAAATCTCTTTGTACTAAGATGTCTAGCAGGCAACCCCAGAAACACAATCCGGTGTGATGGAGACAAAAAAGAACTACTGAATGTCCTCTTGGAATCCCAGCCTGTGCAGGAGATCTCTTACCCAAGTGCGAGATTCCCAACACTGAAAGAGACTCTGCAAAAATATACAAGTCATCTAAACAGCAAAATGTGGATACGATGTAGGCTGCAATGGGCTATAGACACTTTGAACATCCTTGGAGCAGTGAATAGCCCAAAGGACAAGGCAGAGAATTTATGTCACCTAGACACAAAAAAAATGTAAGACTGGATGAAAAGGAACATAAGGATATGCATCTTTTAAATCCAAGGTTACCAAATAAAGTAAAATGAGGAAGGAATGGTAACAGGTTTGTTAACTGAAACCAGTATGCACTTGGGCACTACCACAAACTAATTCAGGAAAGAAAGATCCAGAAATGGTCTCTAGGAATTCTCTCTCTCTTTTTGGCACTAACATCCTTGAATAAAACCCTTGTCCACATCTGGGAAGGAACTTCTTTTATTACCCCCTGAAACAGCATATATAGTGTAGGACAAGAGGGAAGAGAAGAGTTTGGTGTAGCAGATAAGAAGGAATTCGCTGGAAAGAAGGCATTTCCTCCCACTCCAATCTGAAACCTGATTGGATCAGCTTCAGAACCAATCTGTCTGAAACAATCTATTGCCAAAGACAGAAATGGACAGACAGACTTTCTGGAAGGGATAAGAGACTGCCAGTATAAGTGTGTACACGCATGTCTGTCTGGAAACGACTCATTTGATTACCCTCTGTTCAGGGGTTTCCAGCTTTCTTTTCGGAACTTCCTTGGCATTGATTTTTAAATGGCGTTTTTACTATAATTCTGCTGTTTCTTTTGCTTCTACAAAAATTGGACAAAGGAGCAAAATATCCCTTGGAAAATTCAGAGGCAAAGCTGAAAAATATGAGAAATTCATTTAATCAGTTACCTCTCTCATCACATTTTTTTGAAGACCTCTGCAGCAGAGGGTACAGCAACTAAATCTGTTGAAAGGTCTGCAAGGTTCCAAGAATGTAGACAGGTAAACCTCTTCAAAACAGTACCAGTGGTAACAAACCTATAAACAGTACCTACAAAGTCATAAATATACTTCAATGACTGGTGACCTGAGAGATAGAATAAAAATCACACAAAGCAGAGTTTTCTTCACAAGAAGAAACTGCAGCCAAAATATTTACCATACTTTCACAATTAGTCAGTATAAACTTGAATGCAACAGCCTGATTAATATAGAAGCCTGACCATTCAAAATTCTAAAAAAAAAAAAAAAAAAAAAAAAAAAAAAAAATCAAATTTGCAGAAGCATACACCTTTCCAAACTTAAAACAGGTTTTACCATCCTTGTCAAAATGAAAAGGAGCATGATTAGAATTAAAATATTTGGCATCAACTAGATTAAAAAGAGTTATGTACTTACTATATCTTGGCATCTGTGCTATCCAGTGTTATTATTCATCACAGATGGTTCTAAGATCTGAGCCTGCAACCTCTCAGACATATCCAGAGCTCAAGTCCTCTCTTCCTATAATCCCTTGCTACCTTCTAACCCTCAGATTGCGTTTGCTAAATTAGCGGAAACCCCCAAAAAACTTAGACAGAAGCCAAAAACAAGCCACTTCAGCCTTGCCAAAACCCCTAGAATGAAGGGGGAAGGAAGGTGGGAATGTGATGAAGGACACTTTATAGCACAGATGCCAAGTTATGTTAAGTACATAATTCTATCTGATGGTATCAGTGTCATTATTCCTCACAGATGGGTCAGAGTCCCCAGCTACTATGTACCCTGGGTGGCATCAAGGAAGAATATGCCGCAGCATGGAGAAACCAAAGGAAGCCCTGTTCCTAGATACCAAGTCCAATTTGTTGTGTGAAATTAAAGTGTGTGGATCAAAGTCACAGCAACACAAATCTCAAGGGAAAGTCTAGCCAAAAATGCTGATGACATAGCAACAGACCTAGTAGAGTGGGCCTTAACTGGTCTGGACAGTTCTAAATGCAGACTAGCATAAACAAAGGAAATACAACCAGCAATCTACCTGGAAATAGTCACTTTGGAAACTGCCTGGCCCTTTCTGTTCTGAGAGAAAGCCACAAAGAGTTGGTCATACTTTCTAAACTCCTCTGTCCTTTTTAAATAAGAACACAATTGCATGAGGACATCCAAACAATGCAAAATATATTCTCCTTTTTTTTTTACAGTAATTAGGGAAGAAGACATGTAGCTGAATCGACTGACAGATTAGTTTCAGAGGCCATTTTATGGAGAAAGGATTTGTTTTAAGAATGGCTACTAAAAAGGCAGTCTTCCAGGAATTTAATATCACATGAACCACCTGGTTCAAAAAGTTTTTTGCGTTAGGGACTGCAGCACCAATGTCATAACCCATGGCGGGGATAGAGCATTAACAGGAGGTCTAAGAAAAACTCCTTTCAGAAAGGCTATGCACAGTTTGGAAGAAAAGGTAGTGTCATAGTTGATATGGAAATTAGAGATGGCTGCCAACTGGAGCTTAATGGTAGAAAACCTGGCTTCATCCTGAAAAAGGGTAGATAAGAGGAGCAAAATATCAGATATAGGGGCTGAAAAGGGATCTAGATTCTGTTGTCTGGTCCAAATGGAAAACCTTTTCCATTTACCGGAATACACCTTTGTAGATGGCTTTTGAGAAGCCAAAATAATGCTCCTCACTGGGGAAGGAAGCCTGGACTGCAAAAGGATTACTCGAACTGCAGAAACCATGTGGTTAGACGAAGGGTCAGGAGATTGGGAAGTGGAAGCCCTCAGGGATGGGAAATGAGATTCAGAATGGGGTCTAGTATCCAAGGTGGATACTGCAGATGAGACCTTAGAAAGGAGAATCACGCCTGATGAGGCCAGAAAGAGGCAATGAGGATGAGAAAGGTCTTCAGGCAATGAGCTTTCTGAAAGACCATGGGTTTTAGGGGAATAAGAGGGCAAGCATAGAGGAGACTCCAGAGGCCAATTGAGAACAAGCACACCCCTGGGTGACTCCCTTTATGGGGGTGGATCAAGGCACAGTAATTGCTGCATTTGTGGTTGACTGGGGAAGCAAAAAGGTAGCAGTATGGTTTACACCAATGTTCAAAGATTTGCCTTGCCACTGATGGATTCAGGGACCAGGGACCACTCGTGAGGACTCAAGATGGACTTGCTGAATTTGTCGGCCAGCATGTTGGAACTCATGGGTATAGGAGTTGCAAGAAAGCGCCTGGAAGGCATTGAACATTCCCAGATACTCTCATGGCCACTCCACACAGAGGATAAGACCATGCTTCTCTTGCTTCCTGATAAACCAGACAACCGCCATGATGTGTCTGAACTGCTATGGTCCCCAGAGGGAGGCATTCCTGACAGGCTTGCAACATTACGACTGCTCATCTCCAGGACATTTATATGCAATTTGGTCTCTATGGGGGACCATGCGCCTTGAACCATCCAGCCCTGAAAATGCCGCCCTACCTCAACAGGAAGTAGGCCATCACTGTAGCCTTGGGCAGGGGGGAAACAAAATGGCCTGCCTAGAAATAGGCCCAGAGAATGAAGCCACCAAGTAAGATTATTCCTGCACACCTGAATCAACTTTACTGTCCTAGACATGGGCTGAGACAGAATGGACCAGTGGACTGCCAAGGTCCATTGGAGAACTCGCATATGATACCCGGTGAGAGGCACCAATTGAATGGCAGCCACCATAGAGCCTAGCGTTTTGAGAATCAAATGAACAGATGGGTGTGCTAGAGCCAACAAGAGAGAGATTTTATCTCAAATGAGTTGGACCTTGCTGCGGTCTCTGATACAGTGTCCAGCAGGACTCCTATGAATTCCTGGTTTTGTCTCAGAACCAGGCTGGACTTCAGTAGATTCACTGTGATGCTAGATGCTGGAAAAGACTGAGGACATACCTGGTCACCAGTGTTAGCTGATGCTTTGTGGGAGGTGTGAGAAGCCAATCGTCCAGGTATGGAAAAACCTGGAAACCTTGCAGCCAGAGCTGAGCTGCCACCATTGTCATACATTTGGCAAACACCCGGGAGGCTGTGGTGGGTCCAAGGGGCAGGGCTCTGAACTGATGACTGGCTCCTAACGGAAAGCGCAAGTGTCTGCTGGAGCATCTGTTGATCTTTATATGATAGTACGCATCCTTGAGATTCACTGAGCACATCCAAATCGTTCTTGTGCAAGACAGGCAGAATGGACTGTACAATGACCTTCTGGAACTTGGATGTCTTGACAGAAAGGTTTAGCTTGCTGAGGTCCAGAATTGGACGCATGTCCCTGGTCTTTTTTTAGCACCAAAAAGAAGCAAGAGTAAGTTCTGGACCCTCGCTGTCCTGTTGGGACCTCCTAAATGGCTTTTTTTCTTTTGAAGGAGATCTTGCACCTTGAGATAGGCCAACTCCCCTTTGCGGGGTGTTACATCTGGGAGAAATTTCCAAATTGGAGGGGAATAAGAAGTGAATGTAGTAACCCCTGGAAATAATTTTTACCACCCACTGATCAGAGGTGAGACTTGTCCAGGCTAGAGAGTGAAAGGAGAGAGTACCCCTGACTGTCTCCAGGTCAGAACAGTTGGGCAGTGCCTCAGGAGACTGGAAGGGCTTCTCAGAGTAGGGTTCTCAGGAGCCCTGGTTTTGCAGACACCCCTCTGCCCCTAGGGTGGCATCTACCACTGAATCCCCTGCTCTGGCCTGTGGAAGAGGATTCCTGAGTCCTCCAGAACTAAATCTTCTTACTTCCCCTCTGTATCTTAGAAAATCTAGTTAGTAGAGAACTTATAATCGATACCATGGAGCCCTGCCTTCCTGCTCACTGCGGGTTAATGTTTCCTTAACAGAAGGTCCAAACAATGTGGAACAGTCAAAGGGGGCATTAGTGAATGCTGCCTTAAAGGGTTCTGGAAAATCGCAAAGGCGAAGCCAGGCATGCAGTCGGACATCAATGCTGGTGCCTGCCACTTGAGAGGTGCTTGCAGTATTGCAGATCAGCCTCATGGAAGCATTGGCTAAAGAAGTGAGAGTGGACAGCCTCGGAGAGACTAACTTGAGGCTCTCTGGAGGTGACAACTCTGACAAGGAAGTTGTAAGCTCCAAAACCAAATCCCTCTGAAGCCGGGTAAAGTGGGCTAAGTAATTAGTTGCTCTCAGACCAAAAGTAGGTGAGGCAAAGACATGCTTTCCAAAATTGTCAATCGCCCGGGACTCCCTGTTCGGGGGATGAATCGAGGAGCTTTGTTCAGCTAGCTCCTTAGTAGCAGTGGCCAAAATAATGGCATTGACAGGGACCCCTTTGCTCTAAAAAGACCTATCCTTAGAAGGATTGAGGAACTTACCTGCCTTCTTGGGCACAGGTTCCACCATGTCTGGCTCCTTCCAAACCCTGCTGGAGGTAAGGTCCACAAGCTCGTCAGCAGCAGGGGAAACCCAGGTACATGTGCCCATCACGAACGCCTTCAGGAACACGAACTTCTCCAAAATGGGGAAGACCATCCACCTCTCTGAGAACTTCCACGATGTTCCCAAAGGAAACCTCCTCAGGCAGAAGTCTGGGGGACCAATCTCCCACCTCAAAGTCTGTGTCTTCAGTGAGGGACTCTCTGGGGTAGTCCAAGTGCCTCTTCTTACACATTCTCTTCCAACGGGGTTCCCTCCACGTTGGGCTCATGTGAGGACTCAGAAGAGCTGAGTACTCCAAGTGGGACAGTGCCCATCTGAAGGCCCTCACAGGAGGGTTGACCCTGGATGGATAATGAGGCCTCAGCACCCAATCCCAAAAAAGGCTTGGGAGGATCTTGAGGAGGAGAGGTAACTGCCAAACTGTTGAAGATCCTCTCTACTGCCCAGAAGGCCGGACTGGATGAAGCCCACTCCCCCATCCCCAGCAGCTGGGGCTACCTGGGAAGGGAGAAGGGACCTCAACACAGTACCGAAGTCCCCAGACGATATCAGCACCAAAGTCCCCAAGGAAGGGCGAAGTCTGAAAAATTCGGACCCAAACCCACTCCCCCCAGGGAATTCGCACTGACCCCTTGGAGACGAAGCCCACACTGGTCAGAGAGCTGCGGAACAGAGCCACATGGGCAGGAGATGGCAGCAAGCCCAACTCAATTTGGGCCTTGAGGAAACCTCATCCCATCCGTTATCTGAAGAAAGGAGACTTCTGAGAATCTGGCTGAAGCTGAAGAGTGGTCAGATCTTGATGGGGATCAGACCTTGGATCCGCAGTCCTATGGCCCCGAGAAGGAGATCAGCCCCAACGACTCAAATCAGACATCCTGGAAGACCCAAAAGGGGAACCCTCAATGGCAATACGATCCGACAGTTTGGAAGCCGTACCGGATGGATCCAACAAACTGGACAGCTCCTAGGGTAGCTTGCTTCTACTCAGATCCAAAGGCCTCAGATCTGATGAGGCCTTGGATCTGAGAATCTGATCCAAAGCTTTCTGAACAACAAACCTCAAATCTGAAGCCAAAGAGGATGCGCTAGGATCCATGGATCTGCGAACAGACAGCCTCAGCTTTTTTGGAAGAGAACAAGAGGAACCCCCAGAAGGAGGCCTCTTCTTAGGCTCCTGCGAGGGCTTGGAAGGGGAGTCCAAAGGTAGAGGACCACAATGAGCCAAACCTTTCAGCAAGTTTCTTTGTGGCACTATGAGGGCCGTGGGGTTGAATGCAGCACAAATGTCACATTCAGCCTCCACGTGCACTAACCCTAAACAGTAAAGACACTCCTCGTGCGAGGTGGAACATAGCATCTTCCGACCATACAAAGAGCATCTTTTAAACCCGGAAGGCTTTTAAACCATCCTAAAAAGGTAAAACACACACAAACGCTAAAAAACAGCAAGGAAAGGGATTTTTTTTTTTCTAGATAGGAAATACTTCATAAGAAAAAAACGGAGCACAGTGGCAAGCACCAGAAGGGGGAGAGGGGCGAGCCTAACCAAATAGTTCTAACAGGGAGTTGAGGTAATACAATAAAACTACAATTAAACCATGAATAATCAAGTTAAGGGTAGAAAGGTATCTTAAAAGGAGAAGAAAGCCAAGAAACACTTATCTAAGATCTCCTACGCTTGAGCCTGGACCATGTCTGGAGCGATTTAGCAGCAAATGAGATCCAAGGGTGAGAAGGTAGCAAGGTATTGTGGGAAGGGGAGGAGCTTTAGCTCTGGATCTGTCTGGAGAAGTTGCTGGCTCGGATCAGAGGTTGGATCCTAGACCCATCTGTGAGGAATGACATGGACAGCATCAGATCTAAAAGTCTAGCTGGTGGGTCAGGTCTGGGATTAGTCTACAAAACAATGAATGACAGAATGTACAAAGTTTTTCTATCTGCTTTCTTAGGAGCAACAGGTTGGCTGACAGGGAAAGCACAGGGCTATGAAAAATCACACCCTCCAGTACTGACAGCACTGGGGAATGGTTGAATGTTTTGACAAATCCAGTTTTAACAACTCATAGTACTTTCTGAGGAATTGAGAAACTTGAGTTTTCTCCCACTGAAAACACTAAAACATTCAGAGAAAGTGAAGCCTTCACAGGGAGATTCAGATTGAGGACAGTATGATATCTGTGGGGAAAAACTGTGTCTGTCCCTTCACATTCCCCCACAGATGCAAATCCTGAACTTCTTATGGGAAAAAAAATAATCCCTTTTTCTTTTTACCAGAAACTACCTTACAAGCTTTCTTAATTTTATATCCTGAAAAAGATATGAAACTGTCTCAAAATATTCCACAACACTGTATTGTCTCTCTCTAGTTTTGTCAGTTATTATATCATCTGCAAATATACACAGCTTTTCTTGATTATCATACCAATTACATCCTTGAATTTCTGAGTCCCTTATTTTCTTTGCCAATTTCTTTGAAATTATCAGATAGGGCAACTGGGAGTGTACCATTATAGTCGGACATAAAATGCTTGGAACTAGAATTGTGTTGGTGTGGTTTGTTTTCATTTATATAAACGTATAACTGCCTATATCATAAGTGATGGTTTAATAAAGATGTTTCCAGGCATGCTTACTAACTGAGATGCCAGAATCCGCTATCCTTGAGGTACCCTCATCTGCATAAGAGATGATCTTCATGGACGAGTTAGAAATACACTGTAGGGTCACCAACTGTGAGGCAACAGAAGCCTGAGTCTCAGCAGTAGTGGTCCCCAAAAGAGAATTTGATGGTTCCTTAATCAAATCTCTTTTGAAATCTAGTAAAATGTGCCAAACAGTTCAGCGACCTAACAGCAAAGGTCACTGATGCGTAGCATGCTTCCCAAATCTGTCGAAAGCCTCCAACTTCCTGTTAGGGGATGGGCAGTGGAAATTTCTTACGCCAGATCCAAACACCTCCAAGAATACAGATTTCTCTAGAGAAGGATTTTGTGGAGGACCAACCACCTCTTTAAGGATCTCTATGAAGTTTCCATATGAAACGTCCTCAGGTGGTGATCTTGAGGATCCTTCTTCGTCGAAATCAGTATCCTCTGTGATGGATTCCTGTGAGAAATCAAAGTGCCTCCTTTTGCACTTTCTTTGAGGTACTTCATGGGATGCTCCGAAGTAGTATCAGAAGATATGGTGACACCCTGCTGGGCGACTTGGAGTGTTTGGACTGGCTGTCACTATGTAGTCAAATGCTGAGGTTCAAGGCGCAAAGATGAAGGAGATCCTGAAGGGAGATCTGAGGGGGGAGAAACCATCCATCCTGCTGAAGCAGAGAAAACTCTCTCCAGCACCTCAAAAGCAGAATGCCTCAGGAAGAAAGTCAACAGAGCTGAGAAGACATTCTTCCACCTCATCGACCCCCTCTGCCCTGAAGGCAGTGCACCTGTGGCTGAGGTTGGAGCCGAGCTATTAAATGCGGAGGTTGTGAGGGCAGAGATGGCTCCGGCAACTTTGGGGTTGACTCCAACACCTTGGAACTGACACGGATGCTATGGTTCAGAGAGTCATCTGGGTGTGATGCCAGAGCACTCAGAGAAGACCTCAGAGCAGAGCAGAACAATATTCTGGGATCCAGCACAGACAGCTTTGGCAGACCTGGTTCCAAAGGCTCTGAAACGGATGGTCAGATTAGAGAAGGAGCTAAAAGTGGAGGGATAGTGCGAACCAAGACTTCCTGACCCGAAGGGTTAGGAGCTAGAACACCACCCATCTTTATTTGTGCCCAGAGAAATCATCACCATTCTATCCACATAAGCTTCGGGTGGACTCCTGGAATAACATGAGGAGGCTAACGAGGGACATTTTGAGCGTCGGCTCTCCATGAAAAGGGATGGTAACAGAGAAGGCAACAGGTCAACAGTGGGTAAGTAATCGGGTAAGAGGTTTTCTATCAGGCAAAGTTTTTTGTGAAGGTGAAGTCTGCTTTAAAGCGGAAGCCTTCAGATCAGTCTTCTGTTTCTTTCTCAGAGGCTCCGTTGACAGCAGAGTGGAAGAACCAGACAGTCTCAAGATGATTTCAAAAAGGTCCCCAAGTTTTGTTTTGGGGTTTGAGCCCCAGTAATTGCTTCAGGTGATCTCGGCCCAAACAATATACACACAAACCATGTGCATCTGGATTAGGAAGCTTATGCCTATAGTGCTGGCATTTTTTAAACCGCAAAGCACCTTTCTCTGACATTTTTACCAATACAAAAGACCAGCAACAAGAAAGGGAGTAAAATGAAAGATTTTTTTTTTTTGTTACAAGATTAGAAGGGCAAGGGAGGAAAAAGGACCAACAATGGTACAGTAGAACACACAGGAGTGTTAAGTACAATGAGAAAAAGGGGAAAATATTACGAATAGTTGGCAAGAATACACTGTGTATAATGTGTAGAAAACAGACAAAATGGAAAGCTATAAGGCACAAAAAAATATCACTTAACTTGATTATAACTCGAGGGCTATGGATGACCATGTCTATTTCACACAAGCAGCGATCGAGATCTGAGGTATGTTAGGGGTTGATGCATTGTGGGTAGACAGGAGCTAGAGAGCTTTTAGGTGGCCACAAACTATAGTAATGGCAGAGTTGGATCCGTGGATTGGATCTGAACCCACCTATTGAGGAAAGGATGAAAATTGACAATATCAGATCAACTTTTTATTCAACGTATGGAGGACACAACTGATGAGATTACAATGCGTTAGTCTGTCCTGTCAGATTACAGTCCAGTTTACTAAGAATGGGGGTAGTGAGAAATGCTGTCAAGTTTGAGAATATTCAGTAAAATGATGATTGTTCTGAAGTGATCCTTACATATGTTCCTTACACGTGTTACACCACCTGAGAAAAGCTCTTGTAAGAAGACTAAAAATGGGTAAGATGGACTTTTAACTGATATTTTTTGTCAGTTTCAGGGTCTGTCTTCCTAAGTCACCTAAATTCCATATTTCATGGCTTGCAAATATCAACTATTTAGTGAATCTGTTCTCAGTAGTTACCAGGGTTTATCACTTTCAGAAAACAAAGGGCTTGATAACATTATGACTTCAAAGAAGGGAAGGAATGCAACTTCATGACAACTCAAAGTCAGAGTTGTGAATTTTGAGCCTGAACAGTTTTAGGACCTCAGTGGACATGACATTTAATAGACAGCTAAAGGCATCTTGCTAAACATTTTCTTTAGCATAGACTTTCAAATGTGATAGACAAAATGATGCAACAGCAAGGGGGATAAAATCCTGAAGGATGTACTGCAACATTTCATTCAGCCATAAGGTGGTCTGCACAGAGGAAGATGCTTGGAATACAAAATGCCAGAGAGAGGGACAAACTGCTAAGTCACACTTTAATAAACATGTGGAAATATAGGGATCATTCTCTGGGGAGGAAAATAAATTCTGTAGAAAGAAAATGTTAAGTTCAGAATGTAGTTAAACATCTGCATTTCCTTCACATTGTTCTACTGCATTAGATAAACAATTTGCCTCTATGCTTTGTACAACAGATTTGTTTAAATATGCTGTAACATTTTACTTGGTCTGTTTTGTCCTAGAAGAATTACCATTTTTATCAACATACGCCCCCTTTGAAAAATGTGTCACCCTACAGCAGGGACAATCTTCTCAACAAATGCTAAGAAATCTATATTAAAATATTACGTCACTTGGGCAATAATATACTTTTGTGTAGAGGCAAAGTGCATGTGCATGTATGCATATCCAGTCAACTGCACAGAACTACTGCAAGCAGCACAAAAACCACATGCAGCATGAAGTATCAGTTTTACATATATTTTGACAAGATATTGAAAACTTCACTAAAGTATCAAAAATAGGTGCAAGTTTCACTGAAGTAACTTCAGATTATATACTAATTGTTAATTTATCTCCAAAACTAACGGACTGAAATATGACATGCATTTAATTTATCAGGATGAAAAAGTATGCACAACCAGCAAGCATCTGCCATCTAACAGAATGTAGTGACTTATTTGAAGTATACCTTTTTGTTTCTGGACACTGTAGAAAACGTGTAGAGTTTATTGTGCAAGACACAAACAGCCATATACTAACTCCAAATTGTAAAACACGCACATGAAGTAGCAGACAGTGCAGACGTTTAGTGACAAAGATATTGGGCTGTCAAGCATGGGGTATAACAAACTACTCCAAAGAACTGCTTTACCTGCATAAAATGAATCAGTAGCTGGCATTACAATTTAAGTACAGGAATGACTTATGAAAATGCACATGCTGTAGACTGGGGTATGCTCTCGGTAATATCAAGTTCCACACTTCACAACTCTAAGTAATCAAATCTGAGCACAGATACAATCTTCTAGAATTCTTTTAAAGTTGATCAAAAACTCACTGATTGATTGCACAGAATATAGCCTATTAAAAAACTCACAAAATGAAGATAGTATGCATTAAGGCAATACTCAGCCTACCAAGCAAGTTAGCAAATATTTTACAACCTCCTATTACAAGGATCAGGGAACACTGCAACATTACTCAATAAAAACGAACAGGAAAGTCTAGGTTTACACAAGGTGCAAAACTTAAAGATAAATACCCACTCCCAGCAACATAAAAAGAATGGCATTATTTCACATGCTTGTACACAAAATGGGACAGACAGTACAAAAAGTAACCAGGTTATGTTTACCTTGTATGCACTTTTATCCAGTCATCTTCACCACACTCCTCAACAAAGAAGTTTCACTTGATCTTTCACAAATGATAAAGTGCACAATAAAATGTTCCTAAACATTACATTTACGGCCTTCACTGTTTTGCAGTAATTTCTAAAGCACAAAGGAAATACCCATCCTTCTCAATTGTCCTTGAATTTGATTAATTTTTACCCTGTCCCTCATAAAAATTGATTTTCTTGTAAAAATTACTGTGGTACACAGTACATCAGTAACTTATGACATTTGAGTCAGTTTCTTATTTACTGGACTGAAGAAGTTATTTGAATGCAAAGCCTCTTGTTTATTAGCTTGACTGAAATAAATATTTACAATGTGCCCCCATCACAAGTTAGCAAGCGCGCACACACTCACCCTACTTTTTGTTTTGTTCCTGATTCGTGAGCGAGATTAAGTGCTATGGAACTAGCAGTCTTTTCAAACTACAGTTAGTAACCTGCTAAAATACAAATATCCAATAGCCATACGACAGGAAGGGGATATGGACTGGAGGCCAACTGGAGAGAAGGTCTCATTCTCAGACACATTCATAGGTGTTTACTAGGCTAACGGTCCAATGGCCTTTTTAAGCCTAGTCATGCATCCCAAATCTGACAAGTTTCGATATCAGAGAAGTGTAAGCAGGGGCTTGGGAGATTAAACATTTACAAGCAGGGGCCTGGGAGATGAACCATTTACAGGCTGTCAAGTTCCATTAGAGACATAGGTGCCAAACCAGTGATGAATTTCCTGTTCCACATTCAATTATCCAAGCTGCACTTAAATTGGGTTAGGGAGGAACTCTGCTTCACATGGATGAGGAGCCTGTTCCAGAGATGGGGTAATTGCTGGGATACATACCTGTCTCTCCAGCAGGTCCTGTTTATATCACAGGCAAGATTTAATTTTTTTAAAACTGGTACTACTGGTGCTGTTTTGCAGATATGCAGGAGGTCCAGAGTGGGATCTGACAATGCCCTGTATATCAGACATACATCTCCCCTCAAAAGCCTGAAGGAGACAAAATACAGGGATAGAGACTTGAGGCGGTCTGCATAGGACATTTTACTTAAGCCTTGTATTCTTTTAGTAAGGAACCTCTATGTATGTTCCAATTGTTGGATATGGATAGTTAGGTCTGGATGAATGCTGAATACAGTGAAACAATGACTTCCTTGGACTTAGATGCCATAAGGGGTGTGTTGTCAATATGATAGTTACCAGGGATGAATGACTTCCTGCAGGATATTATACAATTCCTGTCATTTCGTTTTAGTCCATGGCTCCAGTTATTTGTCTGTGTCAGCCCCCTCTGGAGAACATTTGTGTCAGTGTGAGATTCAGTGATGGCTCCTAATTTGCAATCATCTGCAAACTTAGTCAGCTAGAGAACACTGACATTGGTCCTGACTTCAGAGAAGTAAATGACAAAAAAGAAGTGGTCCAAAGACAGATCCCAGAGGGACTCCACTTGTCACTGGCCTCTTTGTAGAGGTAGACTCCACAATTCTACCTTCCTGTGCCCTGTCTGTGACCCAGTTGGCTATCCACCGAGTGACATCCGAGTTTGTCAACAATGCCCCGATTGTGGTACTGTGTCAAATGCCTTGGGCAGGTCAAGGTGGGCAGTATGAACCATCTTGTCCTCAGCCATTCCTTTGGTTATCCTTTGAGTTGCAACAGCCTACTATTACTCAGTGTGCACATCCTTGGCAATATTAGGCACTGCATATGCAGGGAAACTGAATGCAACAATTGTGAAATAACTTAAAATTGCAGCTTACTTTTACAGAGATTTTAATCATCATGAGTGTGATTACCTCAGACAGTACTGCTAAACTGTTCTAAGTGCTACAACCCAAGACTGTGCATCACAATGTACAGTTCCCTTAAATAATAAATTACAAATCATACCTTAGCTAGTTCAACCTAACTACATACTTAGAAGTTACTACCTACGCTACAAACTGTTGATCTAGGGTCAGAAACTGAAATGAAAGAAAACCAGAAACGAGAAGTATTGCTGAAAGACATTAAAGTAATCCAAGATTTTTTGTCATTACTTCACAGGTATACCGATGTGCAGGGGTTAAAGATGGGAGCGCTCTTATACAACAGAAAATGCAAAACTTATGTAACAAGAGATGAAACTGAAAAGCAGCCAGTCAACAGTCACTTACCTGAAGCAAGTCCAAATCCTGCACTTATTCAAAAAAAGGATCGCACAAAATGGCATTACTCAAGAGAAACACATTTTAAGAACAAAAACTCACTATTGCATGACTATGCCTGATGAACATTATTATAGCTGCAGTACAAACAAGACGGCAGAAAAGGAGTAATGCGCGCGTGTTAATTACATAACCAGAACTTAGAATTTATTTTTTTCCACCAGCACTCCAAAGAATGTGCTCATTACCTAATGATTTTCTTAAATAGTGTTCCTAATAGGATAGTGCTTGCCTATGTGTACATAATACCTGCACCAGCTTGTTTGGTAGTGCTACAGCAATTTCATTTTATTTTGGATTAGACACCACTTTTCTCATGGCCTTGTTTAGAGATACGAGTTGTTTTATATGTAAACCAATATATAATCATCATGTAGCTACAAGTCTTTAAAATCCATCACCTGTTTGCACCTTTTTTTTCTAATGAATGTACGCAACTTTGGAATTTTAAAGTCGCAAGTACAAAATTCAGAATGAAACTGTAGCGTTTCAGACATATTCAAATACAGGCGGTTGACTTCACAAATGAACAAAGAATAACATTTTAAGCTGTGTTCAAAATACACAGGGCCTGTATTTGCCAATACTTTTAGAAACCAGGACATCAGCAAGATTAAAATGATTAAACAATACCTGTGTGAAAATAGAAAAGTTTAAGTAAAACAATAGCAGAACTTATGTAAAAGTTGCTGACCTTCCGGTTCTGATTATGTACATCAAATGGTTACAGAACATACATTTTAAAATGTTCGGAAATGAGAAAATATTCTACTAACTTTTATCAAGATGCCCATATTAAACTAGGTTACATTTTGACCAAGTTAACAACATGCCAAATAAATGGTTTATCTACAGCATTTTACAAATTTGTAACAGTTTTCATTGTGCTGTAAATGCAAATGATAGTAACTAAACTCAAATGGTACTTGTAGCTTAAAAAAAAAATCTGATATATACACACACTATTTTATATATATATATATATATATATATATATATATATATATATATATATATATATATATATATATATATATAAAAATAAATATACACACATATACATATATATTATATAATATATATATATATATATATATATATATATATATATATATATATATATATATATATATATATATATATATATAGTTTGTCTATGCTGATAATCTCAGATTTGTGGTTAACTTTATTTTACCATTATATTTTACCTTATTTCTATAATTTACTTATGCTTAAAAGTACTGCAATTATGCCACTGCAGTTATGCCTTTATTATACTCCAAAGACAGCAATGTAACTTTAATAAAAAATAAATAAAATAAGACTTCCATGAATGAGCTCTCCATTTTTCTTAAAATATTTTAATAGTTCAAGTATACATTAGAATTTACTCCAGAAAAATAATGTATTTATATTAGATTACCTTTGTAAATATAAAAAGTAATAAAGATTACACAAACCAATATGTTAAATGCCCAACGAATTGTAAAAAAAATAAAAAATAAAGGCACTACTGTGAAATCAGTCTATTCCCACAAACATCAGTAAACATAAAATGTTCACAGTAACTATCGTATACAGCCTTATTTCTCTATACACATGTACCTTGACATTGTTGCCTTAACTTACTTTCTAAATTGCCTGAAAAATCAGTGCACTTTCTAATATACCATAGTCTCAAAATTTGCATCTGCTATAAAGCATTCCCATGATGACACCTTGTTAGCACCACCACTGGTGCTATATAATGTAGAAGCTTTTAACTGTAAAACTAATTTAACAAAATACTATCTTGCAGTATAATAAATATTTTCACTGTATGAATATACCAACAATGGCATATTCAGTTCAGCAAGCCCCTACTACTGCTGCAGATGTATGCTTACTGACTTTAGAAGAAATTGCCTTCTTAAAAAAAGTGAGGCTATACAGGATGTAGCAGGTTTTTTCAACTTTGGTATTTTCCAATTCATAATGCTGCAAATTACTCACATATTTTTCTATACATCTTTTTTTTCCATGCAGTGAGTAACAGTGTGTTGCAACGACGACATCACAAAATACTAGGTTATGAAATAAGAAGTTTAGATCTCAAAATGAAAAAAATACATAAAAGATGCTTCACAAAAAGGTAAAGGTAAAACTAAAAAAAGTATTCATTCAATGGAAATTTCTGAATCATGATGCATCACTAAGAGTACACTTGCAAACATGTCAAAATTAAGTAAGTTGCTTTTAAATTTATATGGGAACACGCAAAAATGCTCACACACAATTTCCTTTGTTTGGAAAGTAAACTTCCAATTTATTATTTATATGAAACAGTAGCAGAATTGAGAAGTAATAAATCTGGAGATGGAGCTAAAGAACACACATTTTCTCCATATAAAAATTGTTTACTGCAAATAAAGTGTGCAGATATTTTTGCATAATGAAAATCAAGCCCCTTGTAGTGGCTTTGATTATTAATTTTTTTTTACTCTATATCACTGCCACAAAACATCAGCTTACATTTCAGTAACCCCTGCTGGACTGAACCAGTAAGTTCACCTACGTATGCTTTACTCACTTGCCTAAGAACTTAAAGTGAAAAAAGACTTTAAACAATAGAATTATATTATGTAACATTAATATAAACATGTTTATGCACATTTTTGATGGAGTTTGACCATTTATATCCTAGGCAAATGACTACTTTCATTCAGCTTTTAGTTACTTGTATGTCTGTAAAAACAGAAGCTGTTAATTCTGGGACCAGTAGAACGTTTAAACTCGACAGTAAAAAACACATGTGTGTGTGTGTGTGTGTGTGTGTGTGTGTGTGTGTGTGTGTGTGTGTGTGTGTGTATTTAAAATTCTAATGAAATTTACATTCTAACATGTTTTACACAAAAAAAACCTGATCATTCCTATTTGTGCAGTTTGCACTTGTGTAAAATAAAATCTTAATGGAGGAGAGGAGTAGCCATAACGGTTTCTGTTAAGAAGATGGGCTGACTAAACAAAACCATGAGTAGACAGAAGGCCGCAGTTCAAGCAAGTTACCTAGCTGCATTTCTCACACACTACATATTCACACATAAACACTATCCTGCTAACAACCTGGTCTGTGGTGCTATACAAATCAATACTGAACTTCTGGTTTCCAGCTGAATTGTATAATAAACCATACTTTCGACTGAAATATACTCTTAAAATATTAAGACAGTGAATAAATACTTTAGTCAAATTGTCATTTAAAGTAAACTCATACAAAATCCCTAAATGCAACATAGGAACAAATCCTTAATTACTTGCAAATTGCATGACCCAAGAAAGCCAATGAGGCTGACTAATCAAAAAATCAGTAGTGTCTTGCGTCAAAGTCTGAATAAGATAAGTTAGAAAATGCTAAAAGCATGTGGATATTTTCTGAAATCACTAGTGTTCTACAGGAACAGCTAATTTAGGTTAAATTTCAACAGCTAAGCAAGTAAAACACACTCAGAAGAAGAAAAAAAAACAATACAGAAAAAGCCAGTGTCATATCACAATAAGCTGGTGGTATCATACAAAACTAAGGACCACCCAGAACAAACTAGAAGGTTTCAGCTGAATTCCAATGAAAATTAAAAGGCAATTTTTTTTTTGAGAATCAGCTATTCTCAAGTTGTAACTAATTTCTGAGCTGCTAGCTAAAGACCTTAACCACTGTTTACTGTAGAGGTGTCCTTGAGTCAGCCTATTGCGTAATAAACTTTCAACATTAAGAGAAATAGAAAATTACAATTTTGAGAGAGACTGTCTTCAGAAAGCCTGAGCACCAACATAAACAAGCTTCGTAAAGTAGTGCTAAAAGAATGTTCATTTACCTATATACACATAATTTACTGGGTGTTTTGGAGGCACATACAAACCCACTGAAGAGGAAACTGCAAGTAGTAAAATCTCAACTAGCTTTTCTGCTACATAAATGGGGTCTAGAGAAACTACCATGATTCTGACACTCCCAAACAAAGGAACCAAGTTGCAACCACACATGGCTAAAATGAGTAGCCTTAACTGTTTCAACTAAGAAAAGGAACTGAGTAAACAAAACCCTCAGTGGACACAAGACCACAGTCCATGCAAGTTGCCCAGCTGCATCTCATATCTGGTAAACAAACTATGAAATTAAAACTGACTTAACAGTAATTCATAGAGCAATGCTGTCTATCCAGAAAAGAAAACAAGTGTCAAGATGCTACACTATACTTCAATTACATAGTACTTACTAATTTGTTGAGAAAATTAGGGCCAGCAAACAGCAGAAAAGCACAGGACTGCTGCATTCTCATCATGTTGTACTCTATGTAAATATACCCAACTACATCAAGCACTAAAACAATCTGAGTACTGAAATGTCAGTAACTGTTCAACTGAAAGTTTTTTTTTTCCTGGATAAAGTTACTTCAAATGGAGACTGCATACACAATGAACTCTGCAACTGCATTAGATACTGCTCTGATCCCATAATGCACTGCACCAAGCCATGTCTAACTGGGAGTTTTTATGCTGTTCACAGTTCCAAGTTTACAGTGCTTACAACAGTTTAGCAGGAATAAAAAGCCACTTGCACACTGCTTTCTGGGTGCTGTTACATGTAAAGATGAATTTAAAATGTTTTGCCAGACTATGTTAAGTGTACTTCTGGCTCATTTGGGTTATTCTACTATGCAGTGAGCATTTATGATTTTAAGGAAAACAGATTTACAGGATGGATCCAAATAAGTCTCGCCCAAATAGTCTGCTATAGAGACAGTACATGTAAAGAAACTCCACAAAGTTATTAAAAACACACTAAACTCCAATATAAATTAATTACAATTACAGTAGGTCATCTAACAGTTGTCACATTATCCTTATGGATTAAGTATTTTAAATACTAAAGCAATAATTTTCGTATCTACTTCCATCTTAAGTTATGTCTGTTTCCTTGGCCACTACAAAACAGGTCACACAAACCTTAGCAGCTCACCAGTGACACAGCATGCCCGCTCAGGGTCTTCGAGCCCTGCCTTGAAGGTTAACCAGTTTGTCATGCAAAGTACACAACATAGATGAACAGGTGCAAGCAAACAAGTCGCAAGACAAAAGGCTTTGAAGCAAAAAAAAAATCTTTCCCATCTTGCAGCTAGTAACACTGAAAATACAAGGCAACTTAAGGACATTCATGTGCTTCCAGAGTATTGTTAAATTATACAAGCATGGGAACCACAGAGGGGTACAACTTGATGCTGGTAGGCATACTTAAGAAAAAATACTTATGTTCACCAGGAGAATAGTTACCAAATGGCTTGCACTGCCACAGGCAATAATCTTGGGAAGGAGACTACAGCTAAGAAAAAATGGGTCTAGATCTATACATCATGTTGGCCAAAAATCAGCCAAGTAACACATGACGAGCCCACAAAACTACACAAACTTGGCAAACTGAATTCCCTCCAACTCTTCCATAAGATCGCAATATAGTAGAATGGTTTAACCAATTTCCCTGAAAAAAAAAAAAAATAAATAATAAAAAAGTGATCATTTTTTTCTGTCATTGCCATGATTTGGCTAAACCAACACACATGCATTTTTTGGGGGGGGCTTGTCACCTGACTTTTTTGTTGATGCAAATTCATACACAGCTATTTAACTTATGATGTTTATTATTATAAACTCAGAAAATTAGCAGTAATTAAGGCAACAGCCAACTACTGATACAATACTAAACAGAAGTCGGAAGGAAAAATACAGTGGCCAATAGCAACGGTGACAATGAAAAAAGAAAAGAAAATGCAATGCTCACAATGACTTCTAATCAAATTTGAGGTGACCGATTTAAGTGAATGAAACTATCAACTCAGTGAGAGATTAAGAACTACACTACAGTGCTATGTACTTAGATTATATCAGCACATGTATAAAATCAAGCAATTTGATAGTTAAAAAAAAAAAGAAGTAACATCTACACTGGCAGTTTCATCTCAGGTAAAGCTGGCGGGACAGGTAGCACAAACCTGTCTTGAGAGCTGAGGCCAAAACAGGAGGACCCAAACAGGACTAATACTGGCAGGTACTCCGCTCTGCCCATAAACTTCCCAAGCTACCTTAGGCTCTCCACAATGTCCATAATTACCAAGACAACATGTTCTTTCTCCACATCACAGAAACCAACAGGAACGAGTTTAACAAAACCACCACAGGACAATATATAAAAAAAGCTCAAAAAAACAGGCCAGCATCCATCAGACCCCTAAGCAGGGGACAGAAAGGTGGGAATAGTGACAGAAAAACTTAACATTACAGTAAGTAACTAACTTGTATCCGATATTGGCAATTTCTCAGGACAGAGTCCCAAACTTATCCACATTGGGGGGGGGGGGTCTCTTCTCGAAAGCATACCCTAGTTCATGGAAGCATCAAACATAGATCTCGACCTACAGGTAGCATCTGCCATATAATGCCTTGCAAAAGCATTGAGGGATGTCTATGTGGCAGACATATGTATATCATCCAATGAAGCATTTTCTGAAGAAAGCTTATGAAATGGTCACAGACCTAACAATAGAGTTGGAAATCTGATAAAGGAATTTGCATTTTTGATGTGTTGTCTTTCGGCTTTTCCCGATTAAGGGTCACCACAGCGGAACTCTGGTCTGCTAATGACTGGCAGTAGATTTTGACGAACGCCAAGGTGCCAGCTCGGCGTTCAACCTTCAACGAAGGCACGCCCATTTATGCATGTCTTTTAAATGCCCATTCAACCGCGGTGAGGACATGCAGACTCTACACAGAAGGCACTCACCGCACTCCAGCCGAGAATCGAATGGGAGAACCTCGTGCTGTGAGGCAACAACGCTACCGCTGCACCCCCGCCGATTAATATGCATTTTTGATAGCAAAATCTAAAGGACTGAGAAAGTCAAGAACAGCAACCAGATACTTTTTGACCCAGTTTTCAAAGAGTAGGGTTAATAAGATCCAAAAATCCTTCTTTAGAGCTTTGGTTCCATCCCAATAAAATCTGAGTTGACTACTGACATCTGTACAATGCAACAAGTATTCACTCCATCTAATTGATTTACATTACATTCTGCAGCAACTTTGGGCATGAAGCATCGGTGGCACACAATGACATTCTGTTTTTGAAAGAAGCGTGCAGAACAGACCACCAGCAAAAATCCAAGTTTATTGAAGTGCTTTTTGTCAAGTTTCAAACTTCATCAGAATCAGATTCTGATGAAGTCTGAAACTTGACGAAAAGCACTTCAATAAACTTGGATTTTTGCTGGTGGTCTGTTCTGCACGCTTCTTTCAAAAACAGAATGTCATTGTGTGCCACCGATGCTTCATGCCCAAAGTTGCTGCAGAATGTAATGTAAATCAAACAAAAAGCGCTTAAACTTGGATTTTTGCTGGTGGTCTGTTCTGCAAGCTTCTTTCATCTATTTGCTGCTTTTGGGTGGTTCTACTTTGTTTATTTCTTCATATTCTGCTTTGTGAAAAGTGATATAGAGTGTATAAACACATACAATCTACAACTCTAAAAATCTTCATGCTGATGTAATGGCCACCAAAAATAGTCTACAGAGTAAGAAACTTAGATCAGCAGAATAAGTTGGTTTAAAGGGAGAGCATTAGTTTCTCCAGAATGAAATAAAGGCCCACAGGAGGAAAACAAAACTTAAAAGGAGGACACAAGAGAAAAAAGTGCCCCTTCAGGGAAGTTTTGCTTATCCTAAGAGAAGCAGAATGTCTTTCTGGTACAAACAATTGCCAGATGAAATTTAACTGAGAAAACTTTAGATCAGGATCAAAAGTTTGGAAAAGACATTCCAGAATGCTAGGGATCAAAACTGAGAGAAGGCATGTTGCTGTGGTCCATTTTCAAAGAAACTTTTTTCCCCCCAATAAAAGGTGTCTAAGCAAAAGTTAGGATATGGACACATGGATAGGCAAGGAGGATTGTTCCATGGCCATCAGGAGAACTACAAAAACCATGAAGTTAACCTCTGGGAGTAAAGGGTCAGGTGCAGCTGACTGGAGAGGTAGCATAGGCCTGCCTGACAGTTGAAGCCAAAGAGGATTAAAATCTGGTGTGGCCAAATAGGACTACCAGGCTTTGTTAAATTTCTCCCAATCAAGGAATTTCAGGACAACGAGAAACGAGGAAGGAGTGCACTGTGACACCTCTAGATAAATGCACCCTTGGGGAATCCTTAATGAACCATCTAGGGGTATCTAAAAGATGACCAAATTGTATTTAGGAGTATGCCACTGAAGAGCCATCATGAACAGTCTGGAATGAGAAACCAGAAAAATTGTAGTAGCTGTCAGACCCAGTGATGAGAGTCAAAGAGAAGCTGGGACTTGTTGCTTATTATCTGCAGGTAGCTTTAACAAGAATAATATTTTTTACTTTATAATGCCTACAGAGTATTCAAAATTCAACAAAATCTCAGAGAACACCAACTGAGACTTTAAGACTGACCATTATTCCCAAGGACTGAAAGAAACCAAAAAGCAAATCTCTGGAACCATGGGAGTTGGACAGCTGCTGTGACTGCAAACACTCTGAACACCCTGGGGGCTGCGGCAAGACCAAATGACCATGCCCTGAACTAGACGCTACTGGCTACTATGAAAAGGTGAAGGACGGTCCAAAGAGAATGCCAAGTCTCCTTCAAACAGGCAGTGAAGAATGGACTGCTCTGTAACCAAAGGAACTGCTTGACAGTACAATGATTTAGGTCACTCAGGTCATTAGAGGGCCTGAAGTCCTGATATTTTATAGCACAAAAAAAAAAAACTCAGTAAAAGCACTGTCCTTTGTGGTCTGGTAGAACTTCCTGAAGGACTTTTTTTTTTTTTAGTAGCAGGCTCTAGGCCTGAGGTTTTGTCACACTCTTGACAGGTGAAACGTTAGGCAGGGAAACGGAAGGCAGAATGAGAGGTGACAAAAAGGGAACCAAATAACCTCTGAATATGTTGTCCGAGACAAGTGACGGCCAGCAAGAAAGATAACCCCATAACTGCCTTCAAAGTGGAGCAATCAGGCAAGCCCTCGGACATACGAGAACTGCCTTCCAGAAGAAGGGCCTCAAACCCAACCTCTAGGAGCATACCCATCCGATAAGTTCCTGTTTGTTCATTGACACTTTTCAAAACCTCCATAATTATCCTGTTGTGATTACTGAAAATAAATCTGATGCATGTTATGAGGCTTACTAAAAACAGAACCTGGAACATCACCTCCAACTTCAGCATGAGTAATCATCACTTTGTTGTTCTTCCAGTATAACTATTACCATATCTCTGAACAGCAAGGATACCTCAAAGGATAGGGGGGCATTCATGGACTGGGCTATGGGAATGGTCAGCAATTCACTAGATGTAATGACAAAAGTAACACATGCATCTGGGACCCTAGCAAAATCAACCACATAGTTTTGAAGGATTTAAATTTAATCAACATGTCCGTAAATTAAATTAAAATTTACCTATAAACGACTAAAATTATCTCAGCTGCTTACATCTTGGAAGAGTCCAAGACAAGTGAGACCTTATGTCAGTACTCTCACATAAGCTTCTCAAAATTACCATACCTAAATCAAAGAACAGAACTGGTGATTCAAGATTCTCAGTCTATACTGCAAACTCTCAAACTTTCACTTGCAGGGAGGCAAATTTCTTCTACCTACACCTTCAAAAACATCAATAAAATACTATCTCCACACTAAAATGGACAGGTCTTTTGTTACAGACTTACATAACGCTTGTCTGAATTCAGGTTAATTTACCCATCAGGGATGAGGAGGATTCAGAGATAAAACTATTTGTGCAAGTCAGAAATTAAACCCAGAATAGCACAGCAGCTACAGACCAAACACAAATACTACATGCACACGTATAGGCAGTTTGTGATTTGGGTTGAAAAGCAGCAACTGTAAAAATCCATAGCGCAGCAGCTACAGACCAAACACAAACACGTACTACATGCACACGTTTAGGCAGTTTGATTTGGGATGAAATAGGAGCAACTGTAAAAATCCACGATGATACAGGGAGGACGTGCAAACGACATTAAAGGCAACCCAGCTAAGAAATGAACTGGAGAACCAAGCACCAAAGAATCAATTCTAACTGCTGCACACTGTCCCACCCCTATGTCTGCAAATGCACCATCCAACTGTAGCAAACTTTAGGTTTAAAAAGTCACACTATCTAAACGTATCTATTAATAATACAGAAAACAAGGACTTACACTTCCAGTAATATTGTTTTAGTTTACTACACTTCCAATTGTTATATTTTTGTGTACTACTCTCTGATGTTCAGTGTGTTACAAATCACTAAAAGCATACAAGAGAACAAGTAACTGTACCTTGGTTGATAAAATTTAACTTGACTACTTTCCGTTGTGCCCAGTCTCTAGTCTGCTTCCAAATTTTTAATTCCTATTTTTATTGTACAAAGCAGCATGGATATGTATTACCTGATAAATAACTGATCTTAATGAATAAACCATTTTAAGTCTGTTTAATTATTGTTACAAGAACTTTTCGCCCAAGGACTCCAGTAAAAATGGGCAATGACGACTGTGAATGTTCATTCAAGCAAACGTAAATAAAATTAACAAATAAATGCATCTTTATAGAAAGTTTAAGACGCACCAACCTTCTACAAAGACAGATTAGGTATGCCAAACATGTAAAAGCACTAGTGGCATATGATTAAGAGTGGGAAGGAACACGAATAGTGTGTGTGCACGTATCCAAGTCTTTAATTATCCAAGCTCAACAACTTTCTGCACTACTACTCAAAAATATGTCAGCTACTCAGATGCAATTCTGAATTCTATTTTACTACACAAGTGTGTTAAGAATAAATCAAGAATAATATTGTGTATATTTTTAGTACACATTTCTTTTCCAAATGAAGAAATAACCATTAATGAACAAAATATTACCGTGTTTATGGATTTATGTCCGTTCTCAAACTGTAACAGTGATCAGACACCTTCATACAACACAATACCTGCAGCCGCCGATTGGGTTTTATACACACACAAAAAATATTGTTTTATATATATGTGTAGACACACATGTATGTACATGGTGTACACATATATCTAAATACATACCTTCACAGAAAATAATTTAGAATACCTACATCTTACCAAAATCAAAGTTTACTACTACCATTTTTATCACACAGACGCAAGGTAATCTGTTTCATGCTGTGGTCAAAGCTGTGTTGCATAGTCAGGTGTGTTAATTATTAACGTTTATTGAGTCTAAACATGCTACCATGTATAAACTTTACAACTGATAAAATACAAGGTAGATACCATCCATCCTAACTATTTCTCATAAAAGTAATGTGTTTGCTGTTTATGTGAAGGGGTGAGTGCAAGTGTCTTGGTGGAGAAAGCTTTAGCACCCCACCCCCTTAAGTTTCTTCAAGCTGGAATGATGTATAGTCTGCAGAATCTTCCAAACATTACTGTAAATTATAAATGACTCCTAACAACTTAGGTGCAACATACAGGACTCGCTGTCCCCTAAGAGGTCAAGACTGAATCATTCTATGCCTCTGAGGAATAAAGCTGTACTGATCAACAAACAAAACTCTTTACATACATCAACATTAGATGCAATTCTGGAGTGAACTGTGCTAATACTTTCAACCATATGTATAAGGGTAGTTTACTCCATATTCTGTGTGTTCTGGGTGACATACTTATTTTTGATGGTTTTAACATTCAGGAAGAACCAATACTTACTCATTCTAAAGTTGTAATCCCAACAGTCACGAGAACTTTGTCACTATATGTGGTAAATGTTATGACAGTACTCCACATTAAAAAATAGTTACACTGTAAAGTTCTAAAGTTGTAATGCATGTAGCTGTCTGCATACTGCAATTTCTTTGTACTTGTAGCTGATTTAGTTAAGTACTTTTTGCGTGTATTGTGTAAGATATGTAGCAGACCAACCGCAAGTGTTCGGATACTCAAAACACTAACTAATGAGTGCACACAGATATCTGAACATACATCACTACAGGACAAAATGAGCACCTTTTACATCTATGCCATGGATTTAATATTCCTGAAGAGAGATATTTTGATCAAAACTCCCAAACTGTAAAGCCTTTACACAGTTATCAGTCAGTAAACATCAAATTATTTATGAAGGTCCACTGTTTCCCCATAGTACAATACACATTTGTGAATGCTAAACTTAGTCCTTTAACAGAACAGACAAACGTTTAGACGGTCCTTAAGATTACTGGTGTCACAGTTCATGCTTCCAAATTTGAAAATCAGCAAAACTTGTTTACACACAGAGCTATTAAATCAGAACTCAAAACAAATTAAAAATACAGTCCTAAACCTTATAGCAGTCTAGTCGTGACGTTTACCATAAAAAATGACCATTCAACAACCCTGTGTCTCCTATGCATAAAAGACGTGGCTATCCCCCTGACTATGATAAACACTTGGTCTGAAAAAAAAAAATCTGAATTAGCCCACAAGGACCATATCAAAGGCTTTTAATAGGTCTATGTGCACTTTGGTGATAACAAATTAGACATAACCAAAGTTAACTAAAAGGTCCAAAGAACTCACAACTGCAGTAACACACAACTGCCTTCGATTAACAAATTATGAGCAATTACCTTTAACATTCAGTACATGTACTGTAATTCAGAACTCAAACTATTTATTGCCTGTTAAGCTTACTAACCTTGCTGCTTTGTACTATAGTTTCAATTCTGTCATTTGAAAACTTCCTCAAATAACTAAGTTATCTGAGCTTCACATGGATACCAAAAAGTACTTCTACAGGATAGTCTTTCTGCTAGGAGAAGCTATAACACATTTCAAATAAACCAAAGATGTGGCTTAGTAAATTCCTCTTTTCCTACCGATTTACAATGCCAGACACATATATATATATATATATATATATATATATAAACAATACAGAATAGATGTGACCTTAAATATGCAACATTTGTGAACTTGTTTGTGCCTCCCCTGAAACTGATATAAAGTTCAATATTTGAGAAATAGTCTTCTACTTTATTTCAGGTCACTATGAACCAGTAGTACTTATTTACATTTCCCTCTTAAAAAAAACAATGCCCCTTCCCCCAGCAAACTGATGTTATCCCCACTGATGGTTTTATTGGTCATTGACAACACACCAGTAAATCCTAAAAAGGAAAAAAATCCATTTACAGATATTCTAACAATGAAATGCTAGCACTGGCTAGTTCTGAGCTAGGATCAGAAACATTTTTTTTTTCTTTTAGTATGTTGCAGTTAGCAAGGCAATGTCTGGTTATTATAAAACTAGATTTAGCCCCTTTAAAAATACAACTAATGTTTTACAGTAGAAAAAGCATTTAACTAATTCCAACCAGCTGTCTCACAATTATCTCATTATTCTGTGGTACTACCACTGCAAGTAGCTTCAGTGGTAAACATTTGGATGTACCAATACACTACAGATTAAAAAAGACAAGCTACACCTCTCCAAAACCTTAAAAACCAATGCAAGCAGATTGTTAACTAAAATGGCAGTTGTACCAAAGACCTTTTTTTTAATCATTTTGTTAACAGCCAAGTGAAATGATCAGACTAGCTTTTATGACCCCTACCAGGTCTAAAAGACAAACAATTAAGACCAGAGTGTGACAAATCACATGAATTTGCAGTGTTTGGTATTTAACAAATCTGAGAAGATTTTCATAAAGTTACAGGATAACAAATAAAAAATATATATGCTTCAGAATGATTACACCACAACGGTTAGAGAGTGAGGATACAAAACACAATTAGATTTCACAAAAATGAATCAAAAATCCATTCAATGTTACTTATGTAAAGCACACCATAATATGCAGTGCATGCAACCATGTTTCTATGAAAAATAAAGATATTTGACTACTTTACTGTAGCAATTTTAAAGTAAAATTATAACACATCCAGCCGCATGCATGCTCCCATAAACCAAGGTCCACAAAGCAGATTTAAATCCGTAAAATGTTTTGAACATTCCCCAGTTAGAGTCAATACCAAAATAAACTAAACTATTTAATAAACCATAAGTCCCACTGCCCAGATCCATTTAGACAGGGGTGAGGAAGAAACATGAACTTACCTGAAAAATCTAAACAATGCCTTCTAACCCTTTAATAGATGTGAAGCAAGAGCACCTGATCATGTCAGAATATACTGGTCACTAATTACAACCAGAATGTTTTCTAGATACCAAGATTTAGCATTTAATCTGTGAATTGCATAATAAACTGTTGTGTGAAGTTCTACAGCACTAAATAATTTAGTTTCAAAAACAAAAAAATGAGATTACACCAACATGTTTTTTTAATTTGCTGCAACTCCACAATTTATATAAAAAAACTTTAAAAAGTTAAAAGGATGAATTTGCTTCAAAATGTATGACTGTTTTCAGGATTACTAATGTCTTTGTAAAGCATAATATACTCCAAAGTGACAGTGAATCCAAAACATACAAATATAACACAGGCAATACTGACTAGATTCTATCACATAAGCTTTCAGAAATGATTTCTGTGGTATAAGGAATACATCTCGTTTAAAAATTAGACTCAGAAATTAAATACTTCATAAAGTGCATTTTCAAAATTCAAACTACAAATGTATTATTGCAAACAATTGCTAAACACTTAAAATATTTGTTGTTGCACATACACAGAACACTGTTAACACACTTCATATAACAAATTTTATCTGATTTGGTTTCATACCACTGTTAATAAGATAATACAAAACTCAAAAACAATATCCAAGTTACTTCAAAAACACTTTTTTTTTAATTTGCACTGCAACCATATTAAATGAAAAACATCACATGAGAAATAGAAACAGTCATAGCAATAGGTTTTAAATGGTCATCTGAATTCCTCCTAAATGTCACCTATGAAAGAAACAAAGGGGCCACAGCAATATTTTACAAGTGCTTCACATTGAACCCTAAACCAGCAGGCATCCTAAATTAGCATGAGGAAACCAAGCTTCCAACTTTTACATCAAGCACATCAATGCATCGCAGGTACAACTTTAATTCAGAATATCTGAATTTTAGCTCCATTTTTGTCTGCACATTTTACGGACTCCAAGGCTAAAAAGCAACATCATGACATGAGCAGCAGAGCCTGTAGCAGTGGGCTCAAGTCAACAACATTTTGTTCACAAGTGGAATCCTTGACAGAAGTTAAATATAAACCTTTTGCAATATAAGCTTACATTAAAACACAAAATGGTATTTTTATATTCAGCATGGAGCAGTAAGCGTTTAACATGAAGTATATCACATACCTAAAATAACCACATAAATACAAGGCACCATCTTTACATTTCAGGAGTTATTACACAGAACTGTTCAGAAAACAGTAATACATTTGTACCACTGTTAGCATATGTCTTATTTCATGCAAGCAGTAGTAGTACAATAACCTGTGAGGAGCTCTTCTAATTATCACCATTACCCTGCACACCTGAAAGCACCACCAAAGCAAGCTGGACTGTGTTCAGGTATGTTCTGGTAATTTTTTTGTGGTTTTCAAACGTGAGGCAGCTTACAGTAGAGAGAGTGATACATGCACAAATGGCATCTAACAATAATGGCAAAAAAGCATCAGAACTGCACATTGTTCTGATTACAGATATCTGTGACCACATTTTCTTGAATGCCTTTGGTTAATGATGGAAGGCTGTTTTGTGACATTGGTCACACAACTGCTTCTTCTCTACCATCAAGGGCAAGTGTCACATCTGTAAAGAAAATGTACTTCATGTGCACTTAACACCCATTGCTTCTTGAATGGTATGAGCAAGAGATAGCTCCAATAAACATTATGAATTGTAGCTGCACTCCACATCTGAAGAGCCCAGGTTTGAATCTCAGTAACTTAATCATTCCATAGCTACAGCAAGTTACCCAGCAACACTGTGCTCAGACCTTTACCCCTACACTTTTAATGATTTTAAGTAGTCTTACATATAGACAGTTTTCCCAGTCTTTCAGTTATGAAAGGCAAAACAGTATGGGAAGCTCTTTATCAGAATTCTTTAATTTCAATAAATGTTCATAGAAAAGGAAAAAAACATAAAATGGGGAATTAGCTAGCCGAAACATAACAGGCATTCCTTAAGGACTGACCATACACATTCCAAAGTGTATACCAAATTATTTCTAAATATGCTTTACCAAAAAAAAAATGAGTTATTCTATAAACAAGGGAAAATAATCACTGTATCTTGTATACAAAGAAATCAAGAAAATGTACAGTGAATTATTAAAATAAATTGATGTATATTCTAAAAAATATATCAATATATGCTCTACCTTCTTGGTAAATAAAATTCAATAAAAACAAATGTAGGATCACCTAGTCAATTTCAGAGAGTTTTTACACTACTGTAAAAAATAAATAAATAAATCAGCACAACACCTATACAAATACATTTACTGTACTAAAAAGTACGACACTAACCAAATACATCTGCATACAAAAGGGAAAAAAGTCCTGCATGCTTATCATTAGTTGTGCGTGTTTAAATTTTACTTTTTTTAAAATGTGTCCCAAAAAATGCCCCTACAAAAGTGTGCAATACATAAAGCAGGGGAGAATCAAACATACAATAAATATTATAGGTGTACAACTATGAACCTAAGCACTTTCTGACATTTACAGTACAGTAGGCAGTTTGTAATTACAAAATTAATAAGCCTGTTCCACAATAAAAAGTGCATATACATTCTCTGACACTCAGCACCTCAAATTGGTTTTCATTACATGATCGCTAGTGACATATGTATCATCAAAATCTTTTTTCTTAATTTCAGTATTTGAGGAATATTACAACCTCTTAGATACTACATATACAGTATAAAAATTCATATTAATCAGTACTTAAACAGAGAATTTTAAACAGTTTAAAACTCCAACTTTAGTACAGCTTTTATCACATTTATATATCATATGCATATTATAGACTTAGACACGTATCCAAAGTTTAAATTTTAACATATTTTGATAGTCCCTTTTATTTCTTCATAACAAATCTGAGGTCTCCCAGCAACATCACACAAGATATTTCTATATAAACCGTGATTATCTAATAAATGTTCAAAGCCCATATCAGATGCATTTTTAAGTAACTTACTTTTCATTAAACCATCAAAACAAATGTCCTTACATGGTACTACTCAGTTAGTCAGTCATACCACAATTACTTGGTTTAGAAAGGAAACCAAACTACTGGCTCCCAGGACCACTTCATAAGTCACAGAAACTAGCAGATCAAAACATTATACACTATAGTATCATATATTATATCTATACAAATAAAACATGAATTATTACAATGAAACTGTTTCACAAATGTAACTGCATATTCAGCATAAATATTTAGAAATATTTAAAAAATGTACATACAGCATACATTTAAAAACAAAAATTGACTACCATACATAAATGTTTATATTATAACAAAAAAGGGCTCCAGCAGTATAAAAAAGCTTTCAGCAATGTTATTCTATAACTTTTTTGCTTAGCCTTGTTGTAAGTATTATGTTACAAATCAGCAGTAAGAGTTTCAGAACTATGGTAGAAAGTTGTTTTTTTTCTATGCGTCAGTCTTTCAAAAACAGTGAAATGTTTTATCAACATTAACTAAAATATTTATTTGGATAGCTATACATGCAAGTGCATTACACACGCACATTATATATATATATATATATATATATATATATATATATATATATATATATATATATATACACACATATACATATACATACATATACACACACACACACACACGTGTATGTATGTTATGTTACACAAACATAAAAATGGGGAGACAGTGTACTAAGCAGCATCTCCATGTTAAAAGGACTTCTCAGAAAAAAAAAACTTTATGCAGTGTAGCTGTATCAGACACACAGGAAGTAGGAACTTCAGAAAGGAAGATAAAGTCCATACGCTAACTTGAAGGTCTAGATATTTACATTGGCATAGCCAATGCAACTTACGACCACCAAATACACAGTGGTAAGAAGTAACAACCATCAATGAATTTAGGAATGCCTAGGCCTTCCTGCTTTACACCACATACGGTAGGCCTCCTGTCAATCATCAAGGGAGCCAACCAGCAAATATAAAACACTTCAGTGAATACTGTAAATGCTTGCCCTTTAGCACTTGACAGGTATTAAGACTCAGACTTTAACAATGACAACATTTTGTTGCCATCATCACATTTACATCTCTCTAACATCACAACTCTACACAACAGGTCAGTGTACTGCAAAATAAGTTTCAAAAGACAACCAACTGCAAAGAGACTGTTAAAAAAATTGCCATCTGTATCATACCAGAATTTTCAGATAAAACATTCATGCAGCCACACACAAAAATGTAAAAAAAAACTGTGTGACATTTAAAGCAAAACAGTCTCAAAAAATGTTGGCTTCACTTTCTATTGTAAAACCCTCCGAAAAGAATACACCATTCACAATTAAGTCCAAAGTTTTTAATTCAGAATAACTATATCTGCATAAAACTTGTTTCAATACCAAACACTTGCATGAAATAACATCCTCGCCTACTGTTGCTTGCCTTATAGATAACACAGAAATCACTGCTGCCCAACTATACATGTTTTATTTAATTACGACATTGTAAGTATGGCAGTTATGGCCCTCCATAAACTAAATTCTCAGAAGTATACACTTACATGCCAAATTCCACTAACTACACTTAACTCCAAAATCAAACAGCCATAAACACGATTTCGTATTTGTTACAGAACTGGCAAATTATTCAGTAAGGATCACTGAAGGCAGCAAACTCACGTGTCATGAGTTATAGAGGTAAAAAAAAAACAACGTTTAAAATGTATCATTCTCTTGCATGCAGTCGTGTCACTGTTTCCTTGACACTAAAGAAAAAAATATTAAATTAATAATACAATAGCCGCTACAATTTTATTTCCTAAAGCATAAGAGGAACAAACAACGACTGGGAAAATTAGTAAAGACGTAAACACTACAGTCATAAAACATACACATGCGATACAGTACAGTAGCTAGCGTCTCCTATTTTAAGGTGTTCAGTTTAATTAAAAAAAAAATGCCCAAGCACTTCGAAACAACATTGATAAAGCACTCACCTAAGTTTCTTGGGAACCGAATAATCCACTTCTATCACTTTTCCATGTAGCTCTACTTTCCCTTTGAAAGAAAGGCACAAGAAACAAAGTCGATCACTGCTGTAGCCGTGACTGAAAATAGCAAATTCAATTTAAAAATATTTGACAAGTTAGGAGCCGAAACTGACAGAAGCCCCCCTTCCCGACCCCCAGTCAATGTTGTGCGAGTGGGACCACGTCGCTCCAAACACATACAGTCACACTTAAACAAACAAACAAAATAAGAACAGACAAATCAAAGCACGTTATTATTGATTTTTGCAGTGTGGCAGATGGGACTAAAGTTGGACTGGCGGGTGCTCTCCTGGGGCACAAAATGTAATAAAAATGTAATACTTCATATGTCGAAAGAAGCGGCGCCAAAAGGAGAGTGATGAGCTCATGTTTAAACTCAAAATGAAGGACAGGCAGCCATGCTTCCACTCCCACCTCCACTCCGTTCCGTTTTGGAAACATACAACAGTAAATGGGAAGGCGAACAGATCAGATGGGGCCTGATCTGGCTCGTTTCACTTCTTCCCTCCTTCTCTATCCTTGCAGGTGGAGGTTCCTGCGCGTAAAGTTGGCCCCAGTGGAGCAAGCGCCCCGACTGCGCCCGGCGCCCCTGTGCGTGTGGAAGTGGCCTGCCTCAGCTCAGAGCTCTGCGAGTGAGTCTCACCTCCTTCCTCTTCTCTCTCCCCCCACCCCCAGCTACCTGTTTATTAACACTTTCCTCCGGACCCCCTGCAAATTGAGACAGGACACCTCGTAAAAACACAGCCAGGCATTCAAGGATCAAGGAACTACCAGCCCTTAGTAGCCTGACTGGCCGGTGTCCTTTTAATAAAATCCGACAAAAAAATAACAGAAAAATAATTAAGGCAGCTCCGAGCATCACAGGCAGAGCGGACCTGTCCCAAAGCTTCTGACTGTTTGATCGTACACACATCCTAACTCTATGACTTGCTGAAGAACAGAACTAGCCTCGCAGTTAATCCCAATTCTTTTATTAGATTGTAAATTGAGGTATCTTATAGCTGTTAACTGATGGAACATTCACCTCCCCCCTCCCTTCCCCAGCTAGTGCCTTAGCACTTTGGAAAGCATTTGTACCACTTGGAAGGTGGTGCTGCAAGCCCAGTACTTTGGCAGCCCCGTTCCCGGACGTAATTGTGATTGCTTCTTGTCCCAGATTTACTTTTTAGGGTTGGGGGATGGGGGAACATGGCAGGGAGCTCTGTTTTGTGGGGTGTCTAGCGTCTCTTACCAGATAGCGTTTCGATGGCTCGAATGGCCCAGTTTTGGTCTGGGTAATCCACAAAAGCGTAACCGGACTTGAGCAGGACCTGGCCGGCCAAAGGGAGCTTCTTTTCCCCGAAGAGCTGTTTCAGATCCTCGGCGGTGGCAGAGGGGCTCAGGTTCCCGATGTACAGCTTGTTCATGATCTAAGATCCCCCCCAAAATGAAGAAATAAAAAACGGAATAAATCCAGTTAAAAAAGTAAAACGTAAAAAAAAAACAAGAAATATAACGGATCTCCCCCCAAATCCACACGACCCCCAGCTCCAAACTCAACTCTTAACCAACCGACTGGGGAGAAAGTGTCGCTACGACGCTGCTCGAATCCTGCAAGCACCGCCTCTAAATAAAATCAGCCTTAAAAATATCAGAAAAATATTTTGCAGCCTACGTGGTTGAGGGGGCACTAGGGCACAACTGTACGGAAAGCAAGCATGGAAACAGCAGGTAGTTCTTAACAACCCGTCGACTGGGAGGGGAGAAGGTGAGACACAACCGAGAGGTTCCAGATCGGCTGATCTGGACCTTGAAGAAAGTTAAAAGTGCGAGAGTGAGAGTAAGGAAGTAGAAGTGAATGCTGGAGCGAGAGAGCAGCCTGATTGGCCAGGGCATAATGTTAGAGTAGGTTTATACATGGGCATGGCTAAGGCATTATCTTATAGTAGGTTACGTCGGGGCAGGGCGGCACGTTATGATACAGCAAGCTGTATATGTTTATAAGGGAAGAAAATACATTGTGGTGCGGTGTATATACTTATGTAAGGAGCAAGCCAGGATTATAAACAAATATATGGTATATAATAAGCTTTATACTAGGAAGCTTCGGTTTAATATTATCATACTAGAACAATGGGAAGGGCCAGCGCATCGTGTGTAAACTAGGTTACACTAGGTTACATTACAGTACACTGCATAAGCAGGGGCAGCATTAGTACCTTTCTGTAGATCTGCCGTGCGCAACGTCCTACAGTATTTTGCTTCACTAAAGGTAAGGGAGGCCTCTACGTCAATATAAAGTTTTTGGTAGACACAGTTTGGACGTTGCGTTTTGGTACCTTGTAATGGAGCAAGTTGAGGTGCTGTCTCAAATAAATGTTAGTTTACGTTCGTTTATAATTGTAACAGGACGTTTATACTGAAGTAGTTTGCATGTCGTGGTGAGCATGTTTCAGGACCAGTGCTTTTATTTGCTCTTGTACTTGAGTTATTTTAAATGCTCATCACCGCGAAAGACATTATCAACAAAGTCACAAAAAGACGGTGCTGTGGGTGACTGTTTACAATGCAATTAGAAACATAACCCTATTTCTTCTTTCTTTTTTTACCGACTGGTGAGAACGCTAAAACAGTGCCGAGTTTTCGTATTCGTATACATTAAGTAACTTCTTTTTTCTCGAATTAATTACAGGGTGTTTATTTTGTACTTTCTCAGTAAATGGCATATAAAGTTACTGTTGTAGTACAGTTGTAGAAAAATAAGGAGCAGAATCTGCAAAACACACGTCATACAATTTTGTTTTTTTGCATCCTGACCTTTGGGTGTGGGTAGAAATCTAAAAATGTGGGTGGGGGTAAAAAAACTAATTGGAAAATTTCTTTAAAAATCTGGTAG